>NC_138681.1:2500-255717 GCF_964273445.1 Streptopelia decaocto
CTAACCTAACCCTAACCCTAACCCTAACCCTAACCCTAACCCTAACCCTAACCCTAACCCTAACCCTAACCCTAACCCTAACCCTACAACCCTAACCCTAACCCTAACCCTAACCCTAACCCTAACCCTAACCCTAACCCTAACCCTAACCCTAACCCTAACCCTAACCTACCCTAACCCTAACCCTAACCCTAACCCTAACCCTAACCCTAACCCTAACCCTAACCCTAACCCTAACCCTAACCCTAACCCTAACCCTAACCCTAACCCTAACCCTAACCCTAACCCTAAACCCTAACCCTAACCCTAACCCTAACCCTAACCCTAACCCTAACCCTAACCCTAACCCTAACCCTAACCTAACCCTAACCCTAACCCTAACCTAACCCTAACCCTAACCCTAACCCTAACCCTAACCCTAACCCTAACCCTAACCCTAACCCTAACCCTAACCCTAACCCTAACCCTAACCCTAACCTAACCCTAACCCTAACCCTGTGACTAACCCTAACCCTAACCCTAACCCTAACCCTAACCCTAACCCTAACCCTAACCCTAACCCTAACCCTAACCCTAACCCTAACCCTAACCCTAACCCTAACCCTAACCCTAACCCTAACCCTAACCCTAACCCTAACCCTAACCCTAACCCTAACCCTGTCTAACCCTATGACCCTAACCCTAACCCTAACCCTAACCCTAACCCTAACCCTAACCTAACCCTAACCCTAACCCTAACCCTAACCCTAACCCTAACCCTAACCCTAACCCTAACCCTAACCCTAACCCTAACCCTAACCTAACCCTAACCCTAACCCTAACCCTAACCCTAACCCTAACCCTAACCCTAACCCTAACCCTAACCCTAACCCTAACCCTAACCCTAACCCTAACCCTAACCCTAACCCTAACCCTACCCTAACCCTAACCCTAACCCGACACCCTAACCCGACACCCTAACCCTAACCCGACACCCTAACCCGACACCCTAACCCGACACCCTAACCCGACACCCTAACCCGACACCCTAACCCTAACCCGACACCCTAACCCGACACCCTAACCCGACACCCTAACCCGACACCCTAACCCGACACCCTAACCCTAACCCGACACCCTAACCCGACACCCTAACCCGACACCCTAACCCGACACCCTAACCCGACACCCTAACCCGACACCCTAACCCGACACCCTAACCCGACACCCTAACCCGACACCCTAACCCGACACCCTAACCCGACACCCTAACCCGACACCCTAACCCGACACCCTAACCCGACACCCTAACCCGACACCCTAACCCGACACCCTAACCCGACACCCTAACCCGACACCCTAACCCGACACCCTAACCCTAACCCGACACCCTAACCCTAACCCGACACCCTAACCCGACACCCTAACCCTAACCCGACACCCTAACCCTAACCCTAACCCGACACCCTAACCCTAACCCGACACCCTAACCCGACACCCTAACCCTAACCCTAACCCGACACCCTAACCCTAACCCGACACCCTAACCCTAACCCGACACCCTAACCCTAACCCGACACCCTAACCCGACACCCTAACCCGACACCCTAACCCGACACCCTAACCCGACACCCTAACCCTAACCCGACACCCTAACCCGACACCCTAACCCGACACCCTAACCCGACACCCTAACCCGACACCCTAACCCGACACCCTAACCCTAACCCGACACCCTAACCCGACACCCTAACCCGACACCCTAACCCGACACCCTAACCCTAACCCGACACCCTAACCCGACACCCTAACCCTAACCCGACACCCTAACCCGACACCCTAACCCGACACCCTAACCCGACACCCTAACCCGACACCCTAACCCTAACCCGACACCCTAACCCGACACCCTAACCCGACACCCTAACCCGACACCCTAACCCTAACCCGACACCCTAACCCGACACCCTAACCCGACACCCTAACCGTAACCTGACACTGTAACCTGACAGCTGACACCCTAATGTGACATCTGACACTGTAACCTGACACCCTAATTGTAACTGTAACCTGACATCTGACACTGTTAGTGGTGTATGTCACATTGTCTTTTTGTACTGTCAGTGGAGACCCTCACTGGAGACTGTAAGGTCAATTTGACATGTTAAGTGTGATTTGATATTGTTAGTGGAGAGTGTAAGTTGACCCTGTAAGTATTGTTTCATATTTTAGTGATATAGTCTAGTTGTAAGTATGTTGTTGTTGGTATTGTTTTTATTTTTTGTGATTGTGTGTGTGTGCTGATGGTTTGTTATTGTTGTTTCTGTTTTGTAATGAATGTGTTTGGTGTATGTCTGTGTTTTGTGCATTTGATGTTTTGATTCTTGTTGTCTGTTTGATTGTTTGTTGTTGATTTTTATTTGGTGGTGTGTGTTGATATTTTTGAATTTGTATGACTTTGGTTCTGTATGTGTCGATTCTGTAGTTGTGAAGTTTGTTTTTAGTGCAACTGCAGTAGTATTTTAGTGTGTGTGTTGATGGAGTTGGTTTTTTTGGTTTTTTATGTGTTTTTATTTGTATTGTTTTATTTTTGACTGTTGTTGGAATTTTGGTTGTTGTTTTGTTTTTTTTTTTTTAGTGGTTGCTCATTTGCATATGTGGGGTCTTCTTGTGCATTTGTTGATGTTTTTGTGTTAATTGTGTTGTGTTTAGTCATGTGAGCATTTGTGTTGGCCTGGTGTGTGTGTGGTGAGGGGAAAAAAAAATTTTTGCCTAATTTGCATATTTAATGAGCTCATTTGCATAATTAGTGTTTTATTTGCATGGTCAGGGGAGTAGTCCCTAATTAATGTTGTGGTTTGTTTTGTTGATTAATTAGGGAGTACTCCCCTGACCATGCAAATGTTTTTTTGTGGGGGCCCATATGGTGTCTGTATATTTGTGTATAAAAAGAATAAAAATAATAAGTCTGGTGCAGCAGTAGGGCTTTGGATGCTCAAGGGGAGTACTTGATTTCTTTATTCTTTTTTTTCCTCCCCTTGAGCATCCAAAGCCCTACTGCTGCACCTGAAAAAAACAATAACTTTTAGTTAGTTTTAATAAAACCCAACTACCTGCCATCCAAAACAAACTCTACCATAACAGCACACTCAACCACATTCAACATGAACCATCACTCCACTCAAAATCCAGCATGCACACAAGACAGAGACAGAGACAAAGTCCAGCACGCACACAAGACAGAGACAGAGACAAAGTCCAGCACACACACAAGACAGAGACAGAGACAAAGACAAAGTGCAGCACGCACACGAGACAGAGACAGAGACAAAGACAAAGTCCAGCACGCACACAAGACAGAGACAGAGACAAAGTCCAGCACGCACACAAGACAGAGACAGAGACAAAGTCCAGCACGCACACAAGACAGAGACTGTCTCTGTCTCTGTCTTGTGTGCGTGCTGGACTTTGTCTCTGTCTGGTGTGTGTGTGCGTGCTGGACTTTGTCTCTAAGTCCAGCACGCACACACACACCAGACAGAGACAAAGTCCAGCACGCACACAAGACAGAGACAGAGACAAAGTCCAGCCCACACACACACACACACCAGACAGAGACAAAGTGCAGCACGCACACAAGACAGAGACAAAGACAAAGTCCAGCACGCACACAAGACAGAGACAGAGACAAAGACAAAGTCCAGCACGCACACAAGACAGAGACAGAGACAAAGACAAAGTCCAGCACGCACACAAGACAGAGACAGAGACAAAGTCCAGCATGCACACAAGACAGAGACAAAGTCCAGCACGCACACAAGACAGAGACAAAGACAAAGTCCAGCACGCACACAAGACAGAGACAGAGACAAAGTCCAGCACGCACACACACACCAGACAGAGACAAAGTGCAGCACGCACACGAGACAGAGACAAAGTCCAGCACACACACGAGACAGAGACAAAGTCCAGCACGCACACACACGACACAGAGACAAAGTCCACCATGCACACAACACAGAGACACAGACAAAGTCCACCATGCACACAACACAGAGACACAGACAAAGTCCAGCACACACACAAGACACAGACAAAGTCCAGCACACACACAAGACACAGACAAAGTGCAGCACACACACACATGAGACAGAGACAAAGTGCAGCATTCAAACAGAACACAAAGTCCACCATGCACACAACACAGAGACACAGACAAAGTCCAGCACACACACACACACAACACAGACAAAGTCCAGCACACACACACACACAACACAGACAAAGTCCAGCACACACACAACACAGACAAAGTCCAGCACACACACACACAACACAGACAAAGACAAAGTCCAGCACATGCTCACCTGCACGATCCGCACGCTCTCAAACTTGGATACGTGCACCAAACATCCAGCTGTCACTCCACTCGAACCGAAAAAAAGACGCCGGACGACAAAAAGGTATGTCTGCTTTATTAGCTTTGTGGTGGCCCTTAGGTAGGACCTACCTCTTCAAACCAAACATTACAACATCTTAACCAACTATTTATTTAATCTAAGCCAACAGATTACAAACATGCTTACTTTACACTGTTCCATGGTCACAGTTTCCATAACCTGAAAAACTCCTCCTTATTACAGCTTTTAAACAATGTATCACAATGCATAAGGCAACAGAGAACACGATCACTTCAGGTGCGTGGCCGTTACAGCGTGTCTCGCCCGAGGGCAAACCTTAAATGGACTCTCAGTTCCCGCGTGCGTTTCACCGTGCGGCAGAACCGACTCCTCACCCTTACGGCTCTTTTACGTCGTTTCATCGTAAGTGACGGCCCAAATATCAAACACGCACCTTTACTACATATTGGAGGTATTACAATGATTACACATTTCAGGTAGTACAATTATAACAACACAGAAAATCCAACTCATCTTTCTCACATCCCATTACAGAGGATAACATGCTCCTATCACAACCCTGTCCCTGTCCTCAGCCATTTACTCACCCTGCTCCTGGGCCGATCAAAAGCACCTTCCTGGGACCTTTCCCTAAACGGGCCTCCTGACGAGGACCGACCGTGGCCGCGATCCGGAACGGGTGTCGCCAGAAAGGCTGTTCCTGGGAGCCTCAACGATAACCCTGCCTCTGAAACCACCGTCCCAGACTGACCTGAATCTGAACATTGTCAGGTAACGTGACCACACCGAGCGGTGTGGACCTAGGATAGAACAGGCTCCTGAGGGCAGTGGACGGACACATGGGTAGGGAATCCCCTGGCTGGGGTTTTTGTAATCTATTTTAATTTTTCTTTTTTTTTCCTTTTCAGGTAAATTAAAAAAACCTACAACCCAAAAACACAATCATACCATATCACACAGCCAAACCGCACCGCTCGCTCGGATACCGAACCCACCGTGCACTCGCTCTGCAGCCGTTCTCCCGGCTCGTACCCTCGCCCCGTGTCTGCGTCGCCCCTCGGGAACGCCGTTCCCGGGAGCCTCGAAAATGACCCTGCCTGCCAAAACCCCAGCCTGACGGCCACCCGCGTCCGAACCTTGGCGACAAACATCGCCTCGCAGAGCGGCCGGGACCAGGGGAAAAAAAACCCAGCTGGGGGAAAAAAAAAAAAATCCCCCAGCTGGGGTTTTTTTATTCTATTTTAAATTGAGCTGAAAGGGAAAAACCATTAACCTGCAAAGAAACAAATACAGGACCAAAACACAATCATTCCAACTCACACAGCTAACCACACTGCTCCTACACCTACCAACACCACCGCACGCTCACACCGCAGCCGTTCTCTGCCGTTCTCCCCGTGCACCATGACCCCTTCTCCCCGTGGCCCCTCGGGAACACCGTTCCCGGGAGCCTCGAAAATGACCCTGCCTGCCAAAACCCCGGTCCGACGGGCGCCCGCGTCCGAACCTTGGCGACGAACATCGCCTCGCGGAGCGGCCGGGACCGGGGAAAAAAAAACCCAGCCAGGGGAAAAAAAAAAAATCCCCCAGCTGGGGTTTTTTTATTCTATTTTAAAGTTTAAATTGAGCTGAAACGAAAAAAACATTAACCTGCAATGACAAAAACCCACAACCCCAAAACACAATCGTACCAGATCACACAGCCAAACCGCACCACTCACTCAGACACCTAACCCACCACGTGCTCTCCCGGCGGCCATTCTCCCGGCTCGTGCCCTCACCCTGCGTCTGCGTCGCCCCTTGGGAACGCCGTTCCCGGGAGCCTCTAAACGCTCCCTGCCTGCCAAAACCCCAGCCCGACGGGCGCCCGCGTCCGAACCTTGGCGACGAACGTCGCCTCGCGGAGCGGCCGGGACCGGGGAAAAAAAAAACCCAGCCGGGGGAAAAAAAAAAAATCCCCCAGCTGGGGTTTTTTTATTCTACTTTAAATTAGACATTTACCTGAAAGGGAAAAACCATTAACCTGCCAGAACAAATAACTACAACCCCAAAACACAATATTACCACATCACACAACTCTAACGCACCACTCATTCGCCTACCGACACCACCGCACCCATTCTCTGCCCTGCTCCCCCTCTGCCTTCACCCGTCTCCGCCTCGCCCCTCGGAAACGCCGTCCCCGGCGCCCTCTAAACTCGCCCCGCCTGCCGAAACCCCGGTCCCGGCCGGACCTCCGTCCGTACGTTGGCAATGAACGTCGCCGGGGGAAAAAAAACCTGGACGGGGGGTAAAACCCTCCAGCTGGGGCTTTTTTTATTCTTTACCTTTGGAATTTACCTGAAAAGGAAAAAAATTTGAACGTCCAAGGAAAAAAACACTAAAACCCTGAGCTACATTCGCTCGAGGTTTCACGCTATCCCAACGTGCTGCGCGTCATCTGCCTCACCGACCCTTTTAAGTACCTGCCTCGAGCTAATTGTCAGGAAAGGAAAACAGTTTGCACTTAATTCCCTTGCCATCCTTCATACAGTTCTTGACCACGGTGACCTATTCTTCCACGGCTTCCCGATCGTAACGTCGTGGAAAGTGATGGCGAGGGACGCTATTACTTGCTAAGTGGACAAAATATGCCAACCAAAATCGGCTGGAACTTGATTCAGAGTGATTTCTACGTGGACGGGAGATGCCAAAGGCTACAGGGAGGCCTTTCCCTTGAGTCGTGAGGTTCAGAATGGACCCCCTCGCTTTCTAAACTCCTCCAAGAGGGGAGTCTAGGTGCGGCTGGATCCGAACTTAGCCCCGCGCCGGATCTACGGTTTGGCTCCCGGACTCGCGGGGGATAGGGGAAACACCTAAGATATTATATTTACCTAAGGCCAAAGGATTGTACGTGTACACCTCCTTCCTTATATCGCTCAGCCTGAATTTCAGAATTGCATCGCTCTACACCTCCACGTCCCTACCTCCCTTCCGGAGGCATGGGGACAGGTGGGTTGGGGTCTAAATCCTTGATCTATTGGGGCAAACTCTCAGGCAAAAAGCGTGTAAACAACTAACCAAACAGAACAGTACAGCAGGAAGGCTGACTGGAGCTGCTGCTTCCGCTAAAGACCCAGCCGAGCACAGAAATCCCTGGGTATTTATACCCTTACAAACTATTCACCCACCCATCTACATTGTGATTCGGGCCAATAGCGATAGCTGAGTCTGTGGTCTTCTTGCTTCTCGGTGGTCCCTATGCGCCGACCTCGGACCGGACTCGGCTCCGCTCAGCTGTAGATTTTGTTTACGGTCCGTAGGACCTTCCTTCCGGCCTTGAATGTGGTGTTTTCGCTGAAAGAAGCCTATTTCTTCAAAAAGGTGTAAAGCGGGCCTTATCTCACGTGTGTTGATCAGAGTCTGTAGCTGCTTTCCTTACCATCAAAAAAGGCTATAACTGAGTGTTACATAGCCTAACAAAATGCCTTTTTATAAGTGACACAAATTGACAATGTGATCACCTGCAAAGGAAAGAAAAAAAAAAAAGATTTCATTTAAACACGCTTCATCACTGAAAAAACAGCACACTACAGAAAACACTAGTGAACAATGTTCTTAGTAACAAACGCAAAACACCACTAAAAGGACTACGGACTCCCCTGCCCACAGCTACTCCATCCCACACGACTGCACAACCTCTGCCTACGCATTTAACGCGTCAGCAGATTAACCATGGACTCCCAGACCTCTGCCCACCCGCCCCTGACTCCACGCCTCCAGGCAGAGCAGCTCCAGCCAAATGCGCACCCGCGCAGACAGACGCTCCACAGCATGTTAGAGACCACACGATGGCAACGGCACCGACAACGCCCAACGATGAAAACGACTCCAAACCAGACACGCATCAATCAAAACAACCTGCGGGGAGGCAGTGGTGTGGCAAGGAGCCTCCACTGTGACCCCAGAAAACAAAGGAGCTGAAAGTCAGGGCCCCTTATGAGACGGCGGCACTGGCGCACACACACGCAGAGACGGCGGCACTGGCGCACACACACGCAGAGACGGCGGCACTGGCGCACACACACGCAGAGACGGCGGCACTGGCGCACACACACGCAGAGACGGCGGCACTGGCGCACACACACGCAGAGACGGCGGCACTGGCGCACACACACGCAGAGACGGCGGCACTGGCGCACACACACGCAGAGACGGCGGCACTGGCGCACACACACGCAGAGACGGCGGCACTGCTTAAAAACTTCAAGATGCTGGGAAGAAGTGCCAGTCCCTGAGACTGGATGGGTAGACACCAGAGCTGCCGACGCAGCCCTCAGCAACATCAACTGACCAGAAACATCCAAAACGCAATGACCTGCCATGCTTTCAGCTGCTGAGATGGGAAAACCAGCACCCAATTGGCGCTACGCCAATCGGCACCGGCATTCCAGATCCCGAGACGGCACCCGAGACGCCTTTCGTGTCCCTCGAACGCAACGAGACCCCAGGATCGTCTGACAGGCACAAGGCAGGCTTCCCGAACTACACCACTACGCAGACACTGGCTGGAGCTGCCCTGCCCGGCACACGCTGGCATCGCACTGTGAAATCCCCCGGGCCCTTCACCTGCCCAAAGGGGACTGTTCCTGGATGGCCCTTGCCCCGAACAGAACTTTACCCCCCCTCCCTGCAGTTCCCAGCCCCTTCCCAGCCGCCCAGCCTCCACTTAGCTTTGAGAGGGCCAAGAGACCGAATCCATCTTCAACAGATGAAAACGCCACGTGCGCTGACGGGGATATTCCAGCATCGCCGGGTTCCTCCTCAACATCTACAGCAACACGAGAAAACAAGCTCACTAAGCAGAGCGAGCACACAGTATAAAGGCACAAGGCACATCTTCCCACTGACACCACACAACAACCCACCTGCTTATGGCGCACAGCTCGCCTCCTCCGTCGCTCTTTTGTGCCAGGTTGTCCCTCTGCACCTGAAATCAAGGTATACAACAAGTCACCCAGATGATCATCAACAGCTTGACCATCCCACAGGTCTGCTTTCTGTTTAGGAATCCCACCAGAAGCTCTAACTGAGTCTCTAAAACACTGCGGAAGGGACAGTCCGCTCCCCTGCCCACGGCTACTCCATCCCAGATGACTGCACAACCTTTGCCTGCGCAGTTTAAAACGTCAACAGATCAACCGTGCACCCCTAGAGCTCTGTCCACCCACCCCTGACTCCACGCCTCCGGGCAGAGCAGCTCCCAGCCAAACGTGCACGTGCACAGACAGATGCTCCTCAGAACATTATAGACAACACATCAAGAGCACCAAAAACGCTCTATAACAAGAACAACTCCAAACCAGAGACTGCATCGATCAAAAAAAACCTGGAGGGAGGCAGCAGTAAGGTGAGGAGTCTCTACTGCAACCCCAGAAAAAAATAAGAGCCGAACATCACGGCCCCTTATGAGACGGCGGCGCTGGCACAAACACACAGGGACGGCGGCGCTGGCACAAACACACAGGGACGGCGGCGCTGGCACAAACACACAGGGACGGCGGCGCTGGCACAAACACACAGGGACGGCGGCGCTGGCACAAACACACAAGGCTGCTGCAAGACTAAAAACTTCTTCCCAGCATCTTGAAGTGCCAGTCCCTTGGACTGGATGGGTAGAGAGCAGAGCTGCTGATGATGCAGCCCAGAACAAGACCATAGATCACAACTGACCGGAAACATCCAAAATGCAAACACCATCCACACTTTTGGCTGAAGACACAAGAATCCAGGACCCAATTGGCACCAAGTCAATTGGCACTGGCATTCCAGATCCCGGGATGGCACCCGAGAGGCACGTTGTGCCCCTTGAACGCAACGAGACCCCAGGATCGTCTGACAGGCGCAAGGCAGGCTTCCCGAACTACACAACGCAGACGCAGGCTGGAGCTGCCCTGCCCGGCACACGCTGGCGTCGCACTGTAAAGTTCCCTGGGTCCTTTACCCACCCAAAGGGGACTGTTCCTGGACGGCCCTTTCCCTTACCAGAACTTTACCCCCATCCCTGTGATTCCCAGCCCCTTCCCAGCCCCCGTGCCTCCACTTAGCTTTCAGAGGGCCAAGGGACCGAATCCATCTTCAATGGATGAAAACGCCACATGCGCGAACGGCCGTCTTCCTGCATCGCCGGGTTCCTCTTCAATGTCTACAGGAACACCTAGGAAACAGAGAAACGACCAAGCTCGGCGAAAGCCACACGGCACAGCTTCCCTCTGGCGCCACGCACCGACCCACCTGCTTACGGCGCACGGCTCGCCTCCTCCGTCGCTCTTCCAGGCCAAGTTGTCCCTCTGCACCTGAAATCAAGGTATACAACAAGTCACCCAGATGATCATCAACAGCTTGACCATCCCACAGGTCTGCTTTCTGTTTAGGTATCCCACCAGAAGCTCTAACTGAGTCTCTAAAACACGGCGGAAGGGACAGTCTGCTCCCCTGCCCACGGCTACTCCATCCCAGATGACTGCACAACCTTTGCCTGCGCAGTTTAAAACGTCAACAGATTAACCGTGCATCCCTAGAGCTCCGTCCACCCACCCCTGACTCCACGCCTCCGGGCAGAGCAACTCCCAGCCAAATGTGCACGTGCGCACACAGGTGCACCTCAGAACGTTATCGACAACACATCAAGAGCACCAAAAACGCTCTATAACAAGAACAACTCCAAACCAGAGACTGCATCGATCAAAAGAACCTGCAGGGAGGCAGCGGTGAGGCGAGGAGTCTCTACTGCAACCCCAGAAAAAAATAAGAGCCGAACATCACGGCCCCTTATGACACGGCGGCGCTGGCGCAAACACACAGACGGCGGCGCTGGCGCAAACACACAGACGGCGGCGCTGGCGCAAACACACAGACGGCGGCGCTGGCGCAAACACACAGACGGCGGCGCTGGCGCAAACACACAGACGGCGGCGCTGGCGCAAACACACAGACGGCGGCGCTGGCGCAAACACACAGACGGCGGCGCTGGCGCAAACACACAGACGGCGGCGCTGGCGCAAACACACAGACGGCGGCGCTGGCGCAAACACACAGACGGCGGCGCTGGCGCAAACACACGAGGCTGCTGCAAGACTAAAAACTTCTTCCCAGCATCTTGAAGTGCCAGTCCCTTGGACTGGATGGGTAGAGAGCAGAGCTGCTGATGATGCAGCCCAGAACAAGACCATAAATCACAACTGACTGGAAACATCCAAAATGCAAACACCATCCACACTTTTGGCTGATGACACAAGAATCCAGGACCCAACTGGCACCAAGCCAATTAGCACTGGCATTCCACATCCTGGGATGGCACCCGAGAGGCACGTTGTGCCCCTTGAGCACAACGAGACCCCAGGATCGTCTGACAGGCGCAAGGCAGGCTTCCCGAACTACACAACGCAGACGCAGGCTGGAGCTGCCCTGCCCGGCACACGCTGGCGTCACACTGTAAAGTTCCCTGGGTCCTTTACCCACCCAAAGGGGACTGTTCCTGGACGGCCCTTTCCCTTACCAGAACTTTACCCCCGTCCCTGTGATTCCCAGCCCCCGTGCCTCCACTTAGCTTTCAGAGGGCCAAGGGACCGAATCCATCTTCAACGGATGAAAACGCCACGTGCGCGAACGGCCGTCTTCCTGCATCGCCGGGTTCCTCTTCAATGTCTACAGGAACACCTAGGAAACAGAGAAACGACCAAGCTCGGCGAAAGCCACACGGCACAGCTTCCCTCTGGCGCCACGCACCGACCCACCTGCTTACGGCGCACGGCTCGCCTCCTCCGTCGCTCTTCCAGGCCAAGTTGTCCCTCTGCACCTGAAATCAAGGTATACAACAAGTCACCCAGATGATCATCAACAGCTTGACCATCCCACAGGTCTGCTTTCTGTTTAGGAATCCCACCAGAAGCTCTGAGTCTCTAAAACACTGCGGAAGGGACAGTCCGCTCCCCTGCCCACGGCTACTCCATCCCAGATGACTGCACAACCTTGGCCTGCGCAGTTTAAAACGTCAACAGATTAACCATGCATCCCTAGAGCTCCGTCCACCCACCCCTGACTCCACGCCTCCGGGCAGAGCAGCTCCCAGCCAAATGTGCACGTGCGCACACAGGTGGACCTCAGAACGTTATCGACAACACATCAACAGCACCAAAAACGCTCTATAACAAGAACAACTCCAAACCAGAGACTGCATCGATCAAAAGAACCTGCAGGGAGGCAGCAGTGAGGCGAGGAGTCTCTACTGCAACCCCAGAAAAAAATAAGAGCCGAACATCACGGCCCCTTATGAGACGGCAGCGCTGGCGCAAACACACAGACGGCGGCGCTGGCGCAAACACACAGACGGCGGCGCTGGCGCAAACACACAGACGGCGGCGCTGGCGCAAACACATGAGGCTGCTGCAAGACTAAAAACTTCTTCCCAGCATCTTGAAGTGCCAGTCCCTTGGACTGGATGGGTAGAGAGCAGAGCTGCTGATGATGCAGCCCAGAACAAGACCATAAATCACAACTGACTGGAAACATCCAAAATGCAAACACCATCCACACTTTTGGCTGATGACACAAGAATCCAGGACCCTGCTGGCACCAAGCCAATTAGCACTGGCATTCCACATCCTGGGATGGCACCCGAGAGGCACGTTGTGCCCCTTGAGCACAACGAGACCCCAGGATCGTCTGACAGGCGCAAGGCAGGCTTCCCGAACTACACAACGCAGACGCAGGCTGGAGCTGCCCTGCCCGGCACACGCTGGCGTCGCACTGTAAAGTTCCCTGGGTCCTTTACCCACCCAAAGGGGACTGTTCCTGGACGGCCCTTTCCCTTACCAGAACTTTACCCCCGTCCCTGTGATTCCCAGCCCCTTCCCAGCCCCCCAGCCTCCACTTAGCTTTCAGAGGGGCCAAGGGACCGAATCCATCTTCAACAGAGAAAACGCCACGTGTGTGAACGGGGATCTTCCTGCATTGCCGGGTTCCTCTTCAGCGTCTGCAGGAACACCTAGGAAACAGAAACGACCAAGCTCGGCGAGAGCCACACGGCACAGCTTCCCTCTGGCGCCACGCACCGACCCACCTGCTTATGGCACACAGTTCGCCTCCTGCGTCGCTCTTCCAGGCCAAGTTGTCCCTCTGCACCTGAAATCAAGGTATTCAACAAGTCACCCAGATGCTCATCAACAGCTTGACCATCCCACAGGTCTGCTTTCTGTTTAGGAATCCCACCAGAAGCTCTAACTGAGTCTCTAAAACACTGCGGAAGGGACAGTTCGCTCCCCTGCCCACGGCTACTCCATCCCAGATGACTGCACAACCTTGGCCTGCGCAGTTTAAAACGTCAACAGATTAACCATGCATCCCTAGAGCTCCGTCCACCCACCCCTGACTCCACGCCTCCGGGCAGAGCAGCTCCCAGCCAAATGTGCACGTGCGCACACAGGTGCACCTCAGAACGTTATCGACAACACATCAACAGCACCAAAAACGCTCTATAACAAGAACAACTCCAAACCAGAGACTGCATCGAGCAAAAGAACCTGCAGGGAGGCAGCGGTGAGGTGAGGAGTCTCCACTGCAACCCCAGAAAAAAATAAGAGCTGAACGGCACGGCCCCTTATGAGACGGCGGCGCTGGCGCAAACACGCAGAGACGGCGGCGCTGGCGCAAACACGCAGAGACGGCGGCGCTGGCGCAAACACGCAGAGACGGCGGCGCTGGCGCAAACACGCAGAGACGGCGGCGCTGGCGCAAACACGCAGAGACGGCGGCGCTGGCGCAAACACGCAGAGACGGCGGCGCTGGCGCAAACACGCAGAGACGGCGGCGCTGGCGCAAACACGCAGAGACGGCGCAAATACGAGACGCTGCCGCAAGACTTAAAACCTTCAAGATGCTGGGAAGAAGTGCCAGTCCCTTAGACTGGATGGGTAGAGAGCAGAGCTGCTGTTGCAGCCCAGAACTACACCGTAAAACACAACTGACCGAAAACGTTCAAGATGCAAGAACCGTGCACCCTTTCGGCTGCCGATACAAGAAAACCGGCAGCCGACTGGTGCTACGCTGATCGGCACCGGCTTTCCAGACCCCGGGATGGCGCTTGAAATGACTTTCATGCCCCTGGAGAGCAATGATACCCCAGGATCGTCTGACAGGCGCGAGGCGGCTTCCCGAACTGCGCGACAAGAGACGCGGGCTGGAGCCGCCCTGCCCGGCACACGCTGGCATGGCACTGTAAAGGTCCCTGACCCCATTTATCTGCCCAAAGGGGACTGCTCCTGGACTGCCCTTTTCTGTCTTAGAACTTTAAACCCTCCCTGCAATTCCCAGCCCCTTCCCAGCCCTCGTGCCTCCACTTAACTTTTAGAGGGCCATGGGACCGAATCCATCTTCAGAGGAAAACGCGACGTGGGCTAACGGAGATCTTCCTGCAGTTGTCGCTTTCTCCATCATCACCTACAATAAGGAAAGCGAGGACACGCGTATGATTAGGCACCCGCATAATATTTATCGGTAGTAGCCTACTAGTCATTGCTCACCTTGGCTGAGCTCCGGGAGGTACATTTGAATGACCTACCGGGGGCCTCTGCACGCTGCAAAGGTTCTGGAAACAAGACACTCTTCTAGGAGAGGAGATTATGTTAACAGCTATTAATACAGCAATACAAACCAAAAAACAACACTCCATCTTCATCGTAGTCAGGAACTACTGGAAAATGCAAAGCACCTGGAACTGAATCAACAAATGAAACATAATGACAAACAACTTTTCTACTACAGCTGCTACTGAACCTTTGCTGCGCCCGAAGCTCTTCCCTCAAAAGGACACCTCCGCTTCTCCTGAGACGTCTGCCCACGTAGCTGAAACGGCTCAAAAGCTGCCGACTGCTGAAGGAGCGGCAGAGGACCTGCACCGGAGCCGTCCTGGAGTGGAATGAGCTCCCTACCCGGGGACTGGGGCTCAAATACCCTGAGCCCCACCCACCCCTGCCCACAATCCCCAGGGAAAGGGGAGGGATCAATCACCCCAGGCCCCACCCACCACCCTTATCAAATTACCTGGAATCTCACTTGAAGTGACAGCACCTGCACTTTATTACTGCTATTGCATCTACAATGAGACTCAGTATGGATGTCAACTTAGGTTTTCTAGGGAGCAGATAGAAAAGGAGATACAATAACCAATGCTCCATCTTCATCGTGGTCAGGAATTACTGGAAAATGCAAAGCACCTGGAACTGAATCAACAAATGAAACATAATGACAAACAACCTTTCTACTACAGCTGCTACTGAACCTTTGCTGCGCCCAAAGCTCTTACCTCAAACGGACAGCTCCGCTTCTCCTGAGACGTCTGCCCACTTGTACTTCTCCTCGCTGTAGATCCTGCACAATCCAAGCCCAAAGCAGTGGTGTGGTTTTATTCCATAATATCTGAGGCTTTCCTGCACCACGGCTGTGAGCACCGGTGCGAGCCGGCTCTCTGGGGGGTCTTCATGTGGGATCCCAGTCCCATGGAACTGGGATGGAGAAGTAGGGGTTGGGACACTGCCATGTGGCCACCTCCCTCCACCCCTGCTGTGGTTTCAGGGTTTAAAGGTTCTGTACAGCCCTGGGAAGCTGATACCATAAGCGAACTTATTTTCTCACTGGTCATTTCCTTTTCTTTTGGAGTCGGGTTAAGGACCTGTGGCAGGATGATGCAGTTCTGGTGCGAACTTGAAACCGATGCCCCGTTTCCTTCTGCAGATCTCTTGGGCTGTTTCTGGTGAAGCATTCAGCAGAGCACTGAAGGGAAGAAAAAAAAAAAAAAAAAAAAAAAAAAAAAGAAGTAGGTAGTAATTCAACCAAAAACAGGAAACACATGGCCCAGGGCAGCGTCTCTGATTTGAGTACACCTGTTCCTTTAATGATCCCAGCAGCAGATATTAACTCTACTGCAGCAGAAGCTCTGTGATCGAGGCATGGGCTGCAGTGTGGGGCTCTGGCTGTTGATCTCTCTCGGCTGTCTTTGGGGTATGTATATTTTCCTCTCCCTGAAATACTCCGTTCGGATCGTGGGTTTTTGTTGGTTTTTTTGTCAGATATGAAGACCTTTAGAAATCACAAACTGTGTGCCAGCCAGGTGGGCAAACTGAGTATAAATAGAAGATAAATGGCTCACAACTCCAAGCTGGATGCATGGTGCATCCCTAATATGCTCCTACCACCTGGGCTGAGGGAGGAGAGAATAAAAGATGATGAATGAACAGTGATGGACAAAGTATAGCTGCAATAGTGAAGCACTCTACCGTATGTTTTGATGGGGTATTAATAGCACCAAGCAAATAATTTAGTACCAGATGTGAATTGGGGTATGTGAGATAAAGGTCCTTGGTGGAGCATCTCACTCCCTGTGATACTGAGAGTGTCTTGGGTCAAGAGTTGCTGGTGGGCTGGGAGATGGTACCCAAGTAATAAAGCATGTATAAGGCAAGTGGAAAGGGACTGATAGTGGGGCAATGCCTGTTTTCTGGCTGCCTGGAGAGCCGTGGCTGGCTATGGATGGTGTCATGGAGATGGTGGTGTTCTAGACAAGTCAAAATCCACTCCCCTCACTCGTCAGGGAGTGAGGACCACCCGGACATAAGCAGGGCTCCTAGGTCCTCTCCTTCCAGCCTGATGGCAGTTACAGGAGGTTGCTGAGAAATCCGTTTTGGTGGCACAAAAGATCTCAGAGAGGCCAGGGTCCCCAAGCAGAGCAACAGGAGCTGTGACTGATCCTGACCCTCCTCTTGATGCCAGGCTGACATCAGGTCCCCTTCTCTGGGGACACCATGCGTCCCTGCGTCCCCACGAGCCCTCTGCCACCACATCTGCACAATTGCTGGGAGCAAAACAAAGGGCTTGGCTGGGAAAACAGAGACCTTGGCAGAGCTGGGGTTTCTCCTCAGCTTTTCTGGCTCACTGTTACTAGAATATCTGCCTGTAAAATCCCCCTGGGATTTTCTGTCCAGCCAGCATGCCAAAAGTCCCACTGGCCCAATATCTGATGCAAGGGCTACCCCGGACCCAGTGCCATGCTGGTGCAGATCACTTGTTGTCTTCCATGACCTCCATCTGGGTTCCATCACAGGTGATTCCAGAGCTCTTTACATCCTTCTCCCTGCAGCCTTGTTCCAGCTGAGTTGTCTTCCCCACAAAGGAAATGTTTCTTGCCTGGGCAGATGATTTTTCTAACATGATGTAAAAAGGGCTTTTCCATTTGGTAATGAATGAGGAGCCTAACCACGGTGCGTCAAAAAATATGTTTCTGAGAAAATACAGCGTCTGTCTGTGTATTGGTCTTTCCGGTAAATGTATCGGCAAAAAAAAAGCCTGAGGCGCCGAGTCAGCTGGACCATGGGGTTTCCGCAGGACGGCGACTGTGTCCATACGGCTGCTTTAACGCCTGGGAGATGTAGTCCACAGGGACAGCTCAGGAACTGCTGTGCTTTTTTGCCATAGAGGTGGAAAAACAATGAGCGATAGCACTCACTTGTGATGACAGCAGAGAGAGCGTTTGCTCTGTGGTTTTTACTGGAAACATAAGTGCCACAGGAAAGGCAGACACTGGGTTTATCTGAGCCTCCCCAGACCTGTTCTTCTGGGGCAGCTTCCTCTCTCTTTTCTTTTCTGGGGCAAACCCTCATTCTGATGGAAAGAAGTCAGTAGGAAACATGGGGGTGACGTGGTTGAGGTCCCTTCCATGCTCTTGCTGCTGGTGGCTGGCACTGCTCCCCACGCTGTTTCCTACGAAAACAAAGTTGTTTGCCCTGGGGGTGTGGGCAGATATGAATCACTGCCTTGCAGCCAAAGACAGGAAAGGGTTTGGGGGAGAAGTTCCTCCTGTATGCTCTCCAGGGAAGCCAAGTGGTCGAGGTGTTTTGGGATGGGTGGGTGGTCCAAATCTTTGTCCCACCATCCCTGGAGATGCTTACACCCTCTTTGTAAGAGCATTTTTCCATGGCCATCAAGAAACACACCTGCAACCACCTTGACCAGGAGAAGGACAACCTGGGATTTATACCTGAACCCGCACCTGAGCCTGAATCCACTCTGTGGATTACTAGGGTGGGTCTGATGCCATTGCTGGCTACTGCAGCTCCGTGGGCATCTGTACTCCTCTGACACAGCTGGGATGGGGGACGGTCACTCTGAGCTCCTCGTGCCTGCCTCAGCCCTTCTCTCCCCTCTCCTCCCAGACATGGGCCATGGAGTGAGAGAGACAGTGCTGGGCACTTTGGGGAAGGCGTCAATCTTGCGGATACCCCCTGAACTCCAGAACCTCACCTTGCGCTTTGGGACAGCTGTGTGGAAGAGGGACACAGAGGACCCACAGAGGAAGCTCGTTCTGCTCAAGTACTTGGGCGGCAACTACACCAACTACATGAAGGGACGGACTCGCTTCCACGAGTTGGATTTCTCCCTGGAGATCCTGAACACCAGTCGGCAGGACAGGCAGCTCTACGAGTACATTGTCAGCAAGGAGTCGGAGGAGAAAGTCTGGCAGATACAGCTGGAGGTGTACGGTGAGACACACTGCTTTGGGAGGACCATGCTGGATGCTCCCAGCCTTTGGCAACGCTGGAAGCGGGTCTGGGAGGTGGGCAGTGGTTGAGAGGGGTGGGAGATGCCCACCCTGACGTCAAGGTGCTGCAGTGAGTCCAGGACCCTCTTGCAGCCCCATCTGGGTAGCCCAATAAGCCTTTGGGTGTGTGTAGACCATGTCTCTAATGCCATTTGCAGTGGCTCTGTGGCCAGACTGGTTCCTCTTCATCACCTGGGGATTTAGGAACGGCCAGAAGGATTTCCCAGGCAGGGACCAAGGCAACGTTTGCATCCTTCCCCAGCCACAAGCCTTTGCCCTTCCTCTTCTCTTTAGAGCCGGTGTCTGATCCCAGCATCCAGATCCTCAGCTGGGAGCTGGCCAATGGCAGCTGCACGATCACCGTCAACTGCACAGCAGAGCGAGGGGACAGTGTCTCCTACAGCTGGGAAGGCTGGGATGCTGGCACCTCGGGGCTCTGCACCCACAATGGCAGCCTCCTGCACCTCTCCTACCCCCTACAGAACTCCAGCATTGCCTGTGCCTGCACAGCCAGCAACCCTATCAGCAGGAGTGTTGTTCCCTTCAAGTCCTTTGAATGTAGCTACGAGCAAGGGGGTAAGTCGCCAAGTGCTGACGTGGCTCTCTCCAGCCTCTTGGTCCTCCTCTCACTTTGCAGGGGACTTTTTCATGCCGGTTTAGGCAGCCTCAAAGGAGCCTTTCACAGGGAAAGTGGCCCAGGGTTGCTCAGTCCTCCCTGTAAATGCTGGCCCCAGAGCTGTGGGTCCCACCTGCCTCCTCAGGCAGCACGGCCACCACGCTCTGGTGCTCAGATCTTATTTTAAGTGCATGAGACTCATATGCTGGGTGGTCTGGGGAGGAGAAAAACCTCGGTGACAACTTTCCCTTCAGAGTCTCTCAGGGTAAAAGTCACACTCTCACCGGGGTTTTCTAGCACTCCCTTGTGACGTGGGGGACTTTTGCTGGGGCTGGGTGACGTGGCGGCTGCCCCTTTCTCCAGGGAGCCAGAGGTGAACTCACATGGAACCTCTGCATGGAACTGTGCTGGGGCTCTCGTGGCGACGTGCTGAGAAAATATCTCCATGGAAAAAATGGTTGGGACTCTCGCTTAAGAGAGGGAGATGCTGAAATGAAACACCCTGAGGGGGTTGGGGTTTCTTTCTCATAATTTTGTCCCAACACCCCTTGCATGGTGGGACATCTCCGCATGGTGTCACCGTTAGTGGCCCTTGAGCAGGGCTACCCCGGGTGCCTCCCTGTGCTGGGAACTGCAGAGCTCTGTCCCAGGGCCCCGTTCTCATGCACCTGCCATGCAAGGGTGTTGTACACAGGAGCTGCCTCCCTGCAGGCCTCCATAAAGCCACTGGAGATGTTTTTAGGGTTTTATCTGGCCCAGATCTATCCTCCAGCAGGTTTTTGCTGACTGTTGCAGTCTGGTGGCAATTAGAGAGAGCTCTGCTCAAGAAAAGCATTTCCTGTCTCTTGTTTCCTGTTCTACCAAAATTAGCTGGTGAGATGAAGGCAGAATTTAGCAGCCTGTTCTGCTCAGCTCTGGGTGACCCTGGGCCCCAGGGCCAGTGGCTGACCCCCTCCCTTTTCTGTTCCCCATCCCAGGCAGCACTGGGCTGAGGATGGAGCATCTCGTGCTGATGGTGGTGGTGCCCATTGCCTTAGTGGTGTTGACCGTGGCCTTCGTCATTGCCCATTTGGCCACACCCGTTGGTAAGTGCAGTGAGGGAGTGGTGCTGGGGCACTTGGTGGTCCACAGGTGGGATGAGCCTTGCAGAGGGGACAGAAATTGCCCCCAGACAGGTCCAGCGAATAGACCAAGGGGCTGATCCCCATGGACACCTCATCTGCAGGGTACCCTGGCCTGTGGGAAGGAGCAAAATGTGTTTCTCTTGAAGCACTGTGTCAAGGGCAGGAAGAAAAATAGCTTAAAAAAAAAAAAAAAAAAAAGAAAAAAGAAATGTACCTGCATGTGTTCTCCAACACTTCACCTGGATTATGTGCGTCTGAGATCACATCTCCAGGTCTCAAAGGGAACTGAATGATCCCGGCCCACATTCAAGAGAACATCGTCTCTCAAGGTGCCTCAGCTGGTCTTTCCCACCCCATCACATTCCCTGTGTAGTGACCAATTTGCTAATGTGACCTGTAGCGCCCAGAAATCCTCTGACCATGGCTGGGCAGGTGACAGGGACACAGCCAGGTTCAGCCAGCAGGCACTGTGCCACAGACAGACCCAGCATGGGCTCACCCTCGCCGTGCCCTGGGGCACAGGAGTTTGATGTGGATTACAAAGTGCCGGGGTCCCCTCCGGTTCCTGCTCCCCTCTGATGTGATTATCCTCCCACAGCTGGCCAGGAGCAGGAGCAATTGTCACCTGCTGAGGACAGCACAGTGCACACCATCTACTCCCAAGTGCAGCGGGTGCAGGTGAGCCATGACTGTCACGATCTCAGCCTGTCTTGGTGCATGGGGAAAAATGCTCCTTTAGCGATGGAAAAACTCCTTCAGTGACAGGATCCTGAGTGCTGCAGCCTTCAGGGACTGTGGGCACGACCCTGCTGGGGTTTCTTGGGTGGGGGTCTTGGACAGCAGCACCCAAAGTCGCTGGTCGCTGCTGGGTCCCTCCTTACAGGTCTGCAGCACCCTCCATTGTGGTTTTTGGCCTCTGAGTGTCAAAACAGCCCCATGGCTGGTGAGGCAACAGGTAAAATTAGTCACCATGGGGGACTGGGATGGCTGTGGACTCCCCGAGGTCACCCATCCCTGCCATTGCAGAAGTCAGCCTGGCCGCTGTTAACTTGGGAATCGTTGGGAATAAGTCTGGGTGCCGCTGCTTCCCCAGCCCCCAGCATCCCAGGGTGGCTTTGGGGACAAACTGGGCATTTTTTCCCCCCTCTCCAAGTCCTGCTCAGTGCAAACCAGGGACGACATGGGGGTAGAGGGAGAAAAGAGCACCTGTGGCAAGCCGGCTGCTGCTGCTGATCCTTCACTCTCCACGCGGAAGCAGAAAGAGGTCCCCGCTGCTGAGCATGCCTCCTGCACTACCATCTACGCTGCAGCCACCGGTCTGCCCCCAGACACGGCCCTGGCTCCCGGCAGAGCCCTGCGCCCCGTGTGCACCCTCCCAGCAAAGCCACCTTCCCTCTCGCAGGTAAAGAGGGGCTGCCCTCCAGCACCGGGGCATCACTTGGGACACCCCACAGCATCCCCGAGTTGAGACGCCTCACCAACCCCCTTGCTTCCCTGTTTTTTGCTGCAGACACCGAGCCCTGATGTGGAGCCCAAGACAGTTTATGCCAGTGTGATGAGGCCCATGGTCTGATGCCCAGCCCAGTCTCCACCTCTGCTCACTGCACACTGACATCCCCATTCCTGGCTGGAGGAAACCTCTCTTGTCCCTGGGGAATTGGGGCAAAACCCTCTGGTACATGCCAACACCCACCACAGCTGAGCTGGGGCGATGCCAATGCGGAGGTGAGGGACAGCGGAGCAAAGAACAGGGCTGAAGCAAAGCAAGAAATCTCACCAGGTTGTGACTAAGGGCAGCCAGTGAGATGCTGAAGCACCGGGAAAGGGTAGAGGGGCTCTGGATACGACCCTGCAGCTCTGCATGAGCAAAGGAGAGAGAAACAGCACCTTGGAGAGGATGTCTCAGCCCATCAGCACTGTGGTGCAGCACTGGGAAGCATGGCCAGAGCAGACTTACATTCCGACTTCATCGCTGCCCTGTGGGTTTTCACCTTACAGCCTTATCCTGTGGCCCCAGGTTCACTAGAGGGAGCTCATTGCAATGAGTGGCACTGGTGACTCTCAGGGATATGGGTTAAATGACAACAGAGAAAAATCAGAAGTGAATATTTTTTTTGACATCTGCTCCACCGTTGGTTATGAAACTCCTGGGTTTTGGCCAAAGTGGTGAAGAAAGTTTTGCGATCCCCTCAGGGCTGAGCCCTGCACTGGGGGCACCCGCAGCCCCTCACCCATGCCCGGGGCAGCAGCCACGTCCCACCGCACTTTCCCATCTCCATTACACGAAGAGACAAGGATCTTCCAGGCGGACCATTTAAAGCTGAATTTCTGACTGAGAAGGGGGATGCAGCCCCTGCCTGGCCACCATCCTCCCCATAGCATCTTCCATCTTCCCTGTGGAAATATCCAGTGTGGGGATGCCGGAGGAACCTGGATGGGAGGGATTTGGGCTCTTTCCAGCCTGCCCTCAGTCTGAGATGTTTTGTAATCCCAACATAACTTGGCTCATACAGCAGATCTGATTTTGTGTGCTGCTGCTAAGGGAAAGGTAAATAAATTTATAGTAAAGTCTTTTGGAAAGGTTTGCTGGAGGTGTGTGTTAGGGGTTGGATCAGGCCTTGGGGAGAAGAGAAATCAGTGTTTTGGCACATCACAAGCTTCCTCCTTTTCTCACTACAGAAAATCAGCTGAGCTGCTTCCTTGGAAAAGTCTACCCACAAAATGACCACTTCCCCCAGGGGCATAGACAGGTCTAGAGAAGATCAAGGTCACTCTTGTCCTTATGACTCTAAAATGGTGTAAAAGCTCCAGTTTCTGTGACTGGCACTTAGTGCAGGATGGAACTGGTCATTGCAGAATGATTGGACAGGTCCTTGACCCTGCGTGGTGCCATTGGGATGTGCCAGATGTCAGATACTAAATATAGGGAAGAGTTTACACAGAGGAGAATTGAGCCACGATGATGTGGACACACTGAGCTCCCATGTGATGATTGGAGGAGGTAAAGTCATCTGCAGGGTGGTTCATCCCCCAGGGTGTCTCTTATCTCACCCCACTGCCAGGCATTGCCAAAGAGAGGAGCTGTTTTTAGTTCAGGAACAATGTTAGTGCTTTGCTATTGTGAAACGAGGCACTTGTCTAGGCTCACCAAGATCCATAGACCTTGCCTCATCTCCCGTGGGCTCTCCAATATTCCCCAAGGCTCTCCTTGGCTCTGCAGGGACACCCAGTACTCCCAAGGACTTGCCTCAGTTCCTCAAGGCTCCCCAGTCTTCTCCAGGGCTCGCCTCAGATCTCCCAGGCTGCCCAGATCTCACCTTGGTTTCCCAAGGCTCCCCAGAATTCCCCAGGCCTTGCCTTGGCTTCCCAGGGCTCCACAGTCTTTCCCGAGGCTCGTCTTGGCTCCCCAAAACTCTCCAGTCTTCCCCATGGCTTGCCTTGACTCTCCGGGGCTCCCCAGTTCTCCTGAGGTCTTGCCTTGGTTCCCAAGGGCTCCCCAGTCCTCCCCAGGGCTCTGCTCGTTTCCCCAGGGACTCCAGTCTCCCTCAACTGCCACACTTGCCTTTGCTCGGAAATGGAGTTTTTCAGCATGTACCATGGAACTTTCCTCCTCGTCATACCCCTTCTGTCACGAGACTCGGTGTCACCCCCAACGGACAAAGCATGTCGTTTTTTCTCCACCCATCCACCGTGGAAGAGAAAGCTGCACAGGCGTTTTGTCTTCCTCTTGCTGCCACGACCTGTACTAAATACTCGGGTGCAGAGAACCCCTCTGAGTGCATTGGAGTCGATGGATGCTTTGCAGTGCCTGTCACTCACCCTCCTCCTCCTCCATCAAGCAAGTAAGTGCAAGATGCTAATTTTTCCCCTCGGTGGTGGAAGGGAAGCAGCCCATGAGGAGCTCAGGGTGGTTTAAGGGACTTGAGAGGTAGCGGGGACAGGGCTGACGCATGCAGGACCAGCAGCTCTGGGTGCAAGTGCAGCTCTACAGGGATGCAGTTGTGCAAAAGAAATTGGGAAAACTGGTGTGAAAGGTGCCCAGCAAGATTCAGTGCTGGCCTCTCATGCAGTCCTCCTCTGCTAAGGAGTGAATGTGTCAGGTCTCTGCTCTGGCCTGGTTTTCATCCAGTTGCTGTCAGATGTGTCCCAACTGCTGAGTTCTCTATTCTGCTTCACGTTTGTAGTCTGTACCCTGCATGTTATCTCTGAGTTTTCCGTGTTTTTGTGGTTTTGTTGTGAGGTATTTAGGGCTGTTTGAAACAGGAGGCACTTTCTACCTCTTTTCAGGCAAGTTGTAACAGGCAGAGATGGTGGCTCTGCCCTGGACCCTTCCCTGCATCCTTGATGAGGGTTTTGCTGCCAAATGAGCCCCTCAGCTGTTTTATCTACTGTTCCAGCAGAATTTCCTTCAACTTTATCTCCCCAGCCAGTTTTTCCTTCTCTGTGGCCAGAGATGCCTGTTCTTGTTGTCCTGGGGGCATCCGGGCAGGGGGGACCAGAAAGGCAGAACCCCTGGGAGAGGTGACAGCCGCAGGGTCTGTCTGAGCCGGGATCAGTTTCCTTTCCAGGAACTGGGGAGAAAAACTCCATCCCCCACCCAAACAGGGCAGAACTGCTTTATTTGAAATGGGAAGTATCCAAAATAAGAGATAAATGTCTTCCTCTTTCTCTGAAGAAGGGAGAAGAAGCTGCATATTTGGGGAAGAAGTCCCCTATTTTCTTGCCTGCTCATGGAGGTGAGCTTGGTCTTTTGGTCTGGTGATGAAAGTGAATCTTCCTGGCCTTTCTGAGTCATTGTAAATTCTTCAGCTTCCATTTTGCACCTCAGGGCTCTCTCCCTTCCACTCTCCTTGCACATGGGATGCGGTATGGGTGTCCCATAGCTGCAGGGGACCTGGTGCCACTCACTTCATGAGCCCTTGGGGGATGTGAAAGTACAGGTCCTCTTGAGGCGCCTCAGCCCAGAGCCTCAGGGGCAATTCATTTATTTAAAATAAAAAGGAATTCCCTGCAATCACCCTGAAGTGGAGTGGTTCCTCAGTGCTCTCCACATCCAGTGTCGGTGATCTGCGGTGCATCCTCATCCTCAGAATGCCCCAGAGAGGGTACAAGTGAGCCAACAACATGTGCTTGCAGCCCAGAAAACTGATTGTCTCCTGGGCTGCATAAATAGAAGTGTGACTGGCAGGCTGAGGGAGAGGATGCTCCCGTTCTGCTCCGGTGAGACCCCCTGGGCCACCATGTCCAGCACTGGGGTCCCCAGCACAGGACAGACATGAACCTGCTGAAGAGGGGCCAGAGGAGCCCCAGAAATGATCCGAGGCTGGAACAGCTCTGCTGGGAGGACAGGCTGAGAGAGCTGGGGTGTTCAGCCTGGAGAAGAAAAGCTCTGGGGAGACCTCAGTACGGCCTTTCTGTACTTATAAGAAATATGGGGACAGATTTTTTTAGTAGGACCTATTGCAATAGGACAAAGGGTGATGGTTTTAAACTAAAGGAGGGGAGATTCAGGCTGGACATGAAGAAGAAATCGTTCCCACTGAGGGTGGTGAGACCCTGACCCAGGTTGCCCAGAGAGTTGGTGGATGCCCCATCCCTGGAGACATCTCAGGCCAGGCTGGACGGGGCTCTGAGCAACCTGAGCTGGGTGAAGATACTCATGGCAGGGGTTGGACTGCATGAGCTTTGAAGGTGTCTTCCAACCAAAACCATTTTATGATTCTGACTTTACCGACAGCTGAGCAGAGGTGCTGTGTGAGAGAGCATGTGGGGCTCTGGCCTCTGTAGATCAGACTGTCCATGGCATCATGCTGTGTGATTGTAGTGGGACCAGGCTCTTTTTAGCTGAGGACCCTTCCCCAAGCCCTCCTGCCTTCTCCACTAGCCAGCCCCAAGCCTGGCTTCTCTCCTTAGTGTGCTCCAGTGTCGGGGCTGAGGTGACCGGGGCTGTGGGCAGGTCCGTCACCTTCCACCTCCAGAACCTGGATGGAAACACCGTAGCCTGGAGCTTTCACCACGATGTCATAGTGGCCGTGAAATTTGGCAGTCCTCCCGAAGCTCTGTTTTTTGATGACAAGTACAAGCCACGCTTGGCCTTCCCCAAGAATGGCAGCGCTCTCACCATCTCCCAGCTGAGGATGGGCGACGCCGGTACCTACACTGCAAAGACCGCCACGGGGGCAAAAACCACCTTCACTCTACACGTGTACAGTAAGCGTCTCTTAGTGTTGGCATTTTTTTTTTATGCTTTGTGCTAAATATGGGGGTCAAGGTTTTCCTGACAGTCCCCCACTTCCCACAGGAGAGCTAGTGGTGCTGACGGTGACCTGCGCGGTGCAGAACTGCTCAGCCAACGGCTGCCGCTACGCCCTGCACTGCACCGCATTGGAGTCTGGCTATGGCAACGTCTCCTACGGCTGGAGCCTGGGAGGCTTGTGGAGTGAGGGGCCCACGATACTGGTGGAGGAGTCACCCCCAGAAAAGCTGCTGCTCACGTGCATGGCTCAAAACCCCGTTAGCAGCCACAACACCACCGTGGTCTCACCTGCTGCCCTCTGCGCAGGTAACAGCTGTGGAGAGGTGTGTAGGTGGGTGGTGGGGATGGGCCATATCCTGCCCCCAGTGCCTCCAGCTCTCTCCTGAGCTGCACCTTGGTGTGCAAAGAGAGAAGCCCAGACCTCTGGCAGAGGCACTTACTGCTTTTCCTCTTCTCTCCCCTCACTGTGCCGTCAGAAAACACAACCTACCCTCCCATCACTGGTGAGCTGCCAAACTGCCTGTCTGTGTCCAGCTTTGCTCCTAAGTGTCTGAGTCTGCCCAAGCCAGGAAAGAGTGCCTAGGGCCCCAGATCCCTGCACCTGTGGAGGCGGGAGACGGGCAGCCCGAGACCAGCACAGTCCATCTCCTCCCGAAATAGCTCACAGGGGATAGCCAGGCTTTCCGGGCAGTGGGCTTAGCATCCATGCATGTATTTGTCACCTGGGGAATCTGGGGAGGGAAAGTGGGTCCCCATTTCTAGCTTGTCCTCCAAAAAAGTCCCAGCTTGGGGTGGGAGCATCAAATCAATTCATGCAACAGAAAGGCAGAGCCAAGGATGGGCTTGAGGCGGGACCGGGCCTCTACGTATGTCTGCTGCCCCAGTCCATTGGGGCTTTGGCCCTCCAAAAGCCACTCATGAGGTCCCTGGAGTGGAAAGGGACACCAAAATGGGTAGTGGTGGAGGTGCTGGCGTGAGAGTCTCCCAGCTGCTGCTCTGTCTGCAAAGCCACTCATCCTTGTGCAGTGTGTCACCTCCTTTCTGCATTGGACCATGTTATCATGAAACATGGGTCTCTGCAAAGCAGGGAAGGGCTCAGCAGGGGTGTTGGAGCAGAGACATGCCTGTTTCCCCTGCTCTGATGCCAGGAAGAGGCAGATGTGTTTTGGGATGTTGCTACTGGATTTTTCTCTTTCAAGGCACCTACTCCAGCAGGCAGGCTGGAATCGTGGCCGCAGCGGTGACCGGAGTGGGAGTGCTTTTAGCAGTGGTTATCTTCTTGATCTACTGTAAATCCAAAGGTGAGCTGCTTCCCATGCAGGTTACTGTCCCTGCAGACCTAGTGAGCAGATGGGACCTGAGTGGGGAAGACACAGCCAGCCCCTGTGCCCAGGCACCCGTGGGGCTGAGGATGCTGTGTGGGGTTCCCTTGGTTGCTGCTGCTGACGGGAGCCCCGTGTTGCTTCTCCCCCAGGCTGGAAGAACTTCCATTTGCCTGCAGTTGAGGCTACGAACACAGGTAGGACTCTGAGGCTCCCCCAGACATTTTTCTTCCTCCCACTTTTTCCTGATGGGAACAGCCTGGTCACATTTAAGATCGGGAGGGAACTCATCCATCACTGTGGCTTGGTACCAGAGCATATCCCACCTTACGGGGCTCCGACACCCGCCTATGCCCCTACCCAGCACACACAGAGGTGAGTGAAAGGGGACGATCCAGGTGATGCCATGGTGGCTGAAGCTGTGCTCTCCCCCAGTCTGTTGCTGGAAAACTTCATGCCAAACCACCAAGAAAGAGCCGAGAGTGCAGCCATGAGGTCACCAAAGCAAGAGGGAGTTTGAGAAAATACAAAGCTGGCAAGAAACAACTGGAGATACATAAACAAGCGATGAGGGGCTGTGCAATCCCACATCGAGAACCAAGCCCCGTGTAGCACCACGCACAGCTCGAGCAGCTGTCACCAGCAGCCCCTACCTGAAACAGCTGCTGCCGGGTGTCACTGGCTCTTAGGGACAGAGATCCAAGGCTCCTGGGAGAGGTGGCACAGCACAATGGTGGCCGTATGGACTGAAGAACACCCTTGGCATTGCTTCAGGATCAGCTCCAGTAGACTCGGGGGTTCAGTGTATGAGTCCAGCTTAGAAACCCAGTGGAAGAAGAAACCCCTGGACTGGTTCCCATCTCCTCTCCCTGATGTTCAGGACTGTTTTGTGATGGGATACGCTGTGCCCATCGCTGCTACAACTAAGCCAATGCCAAGCAGAGACCTCACTGACTTTTTTGGGGTTTTTTATGTGCATGTTTTGTTGTTGGCATAAGCTGAAATAAAGCTGTCTTGAATGGGGGAGTTCCTGCCTCATGTTTTGCATTTGCATGTGCCTGAGCAGGATGTCGAGGTGCACCCAGCACCAGGATCAAGCTCTTTTGTTAGGAACCATGGGCAAAAACCTCTCCCTGAAGCACTCCTCTCTGCATGGGCTGAAACCTGCATGGTCGTTCCTCCGTGGGGCTGGCAGCAACACTTCAGATGAGAGGCACTGAAATATTAACCCAAAAATGGGATTATGAAGGATTTAAATCCTCTCTCCTCACTCTGTTCGATGGCCAGAGACCAACCTGATGCCAACATTTGCTGCAATGGTGGCAGTATATGAAGGAGAGACAAATTCATATTACCCTTCAAAAGCAGCTGGGGATCTTGTATTTATACATAAAAACCTGATTTTTACTAGCAAGTCCTTTTTAACTGCTGTCCTTTGAGCTGGAAGCAAGAGCCTCACTGCCGCAGTGGCCAGGGCAGGACAGAAAGTGGGATGAAAAACAACGATCCCCTCAACCCAGACCCACAGCAAACACCTCCATCAGCTCTGAGGGGCTGCAGCTCCTGCAAAGCTGGGCTTTTGCCTGAGCTCAGCACACTTTAAGACAGGATTGTCTCTAGCCCTGGGTGAGGAGCATCCCAGCAGCACTGCGGGTCATCCAAGGGATCCATCACAGCCCCTTCCCAAATGTGGCAACCTGACCCCTCACTGACCCTCTGCTTTTTTCTCCTTGCAGATGCCGGAGCAGGGTACTCGACAGTGTACGCCCAAGTCGGCCCTTACCAGGAGGTGAGTTTGCACAGCCTCAGCCCCATCTTCCAGGTATGTGGCTGGACCAGGCTGCACAGCCAGGGGGTCCCCGCATGAGACAGGGTTCACCTGGGGAGGAAGGACAGCAGGTGGACAGCCCCAGGCTTTGTCTGTTAGATCCTCCTGGGAAGTTAAAGGGACACATGCCCGTGCTGGGACTTGCCCAAAAGCAGCCAGCACAACCACCTGCCTGCACGTCGTGGTGCATCACCAGGGTTTCCGTTCCCAGCCCCACCAAACTTGGTTTCTTTGGCCCACCCAGGCTTTAAGATCCCCTGGAAACACTTTCAAAAATCTTTTCCCCAGGTGCACCTGTGGAGTTGCTCTAAAGCACAGCAAGACAACTCAAAGCAGACTCTGGCCGCTGGTGTAGAGACCTCCAAAACCATCTATTCCACCATCCAGGCTCTGGCCCAGGTGAGTTCGCGTTTGTGGCCATCTCCCCTGGAGGGACTCCAGCACCAAGGAAAGAGATGCGCAAAACCTCAGGGTGAGAGACATAACCACTGAAGTGAGGGATGGGGACAGATGGGTCTTCACTGGGCTTTCTCAGTGTCCAGAGCTTCAAGCCAAGCCCATGGATCCCTTCCCTCTTGCCAGTGGAGGGGTTGGCTACCATGAGCCCAATCAAAGCTTTTGCCCCTTTACAGTTGCAGACGGATGATGAGAAGATGAGCAACAGCATGCTGGGGTGCCAGAAGCAGGATGAGAAAAGCCCCTACTCGTCAGTCTGCTAACCAGATCCTGCAGCACAGCCCTGGCACAGCTCCAGTGCACCCGTCAGCCTGCTCTGAGCACGGTGCTCTGCTCCGCTGGGTCCCAGCCTATGGGACTGCAGCATTCCCCCGCTTCCCTCCCTATGGCTGATGTCCCTGTTTTGCTTGCTGGCAGTGGTCCTTGACCGTCAATGTAAGGATGGAAGTAAGTGCAGGCTTGTCTGGCATAGAAGCTTTACCAGTGTTTTGGCATCCCCATGGGGTCTGGGCTCATTTTTCTGCCCTCTCTGACCAGACCAAGGAACATGGACCAAAAATGTGGTTGCAAACCCAGCCCTCCCAGTGCAAGGACACGAGCCGATGCTCCTGCGATTCGCTCTGCAGCACCTTGCACTGTGGAGCCTCCAGACAAGAGGACAGCAAAACTCGAGGAGCTTCTTAAAGTCCTTTTAAATAACCTTCTTTCTGCTATACTTTTAAACTTGGTAAATACTTTGACTCCTGTGGTTGCTAAACCAAGAGAAAGCAAAAATAACACTTGGTGGTAGAAAGCTGCAGAAGGAAACACGTGCCTTTGCTCCGGCACACACACACGGCTGCTGCGGTTTTGGTGCTGCCGGCTGCTTCCTCAGTGCTTGATGATGCTTCCCTGGTGCTCGTTGCTTCTGGGCCTGCCACGGACCTTCGGAAGCTCGCAGCCCTGCACCATGCTTCAGCATCACTTTGTGCTGTGAATGCACTTGTGGTCCTCGGGGATGCTGCAGGGCCACTCTGGAGTCTGGGGACAGGAGGTGGTCCAGGCTCAGGGGAAAGCAGGACAAGGAACGTGGCTGGTGCCATGCTTCTCCATTCCTTTGATGTGCTTGTATATGAGGCCTTTATTCTTGGATGAAATATTTGGATATGAAGTGCTGTGGCTGCAGTGAGGTGGCTTCCCAGCAGACCTTTAGGGAGGAGAGCAGGTCTCTGAGCCCTGAGTGATGCAGAGATGCTGCACAGGGTGGTCGTGGCTGCATACCAGCAGGATCTGCCTGGGTTCACTCTGAGCTGGTGCCCACAGGGACCTGGGTTCCCGGACACTTCCCCACCCGCCCGTCTCCCCCGTCCTGCCCAGAACAGTCAACTGACGAAAACACGCACATTGGCATCAATTTTCCGGCGCTGACAGACAGACAGACACTGCCCATGTGGTGATGCCTCTTCCCGTGCATGCTGCTTCCCCTTGCTCTCTGTCTTGTCTGTGCAGATAGTAAATTATTCAGGGATGAAACCAGAGATTTCTTTGAAGTGCCTGGCACAGGAGACCCCTCTAGGAGCTACTGGAATAAAAATGCAAGACGCATCTGAGCTCAGTTTCTGTCTGCATATTATTTTGGTTGAAAACAGTCATTTACGGACAACCCTGTGGAGTAATTTGTTTGTTCTCTGTGTTTTCACAGTATGTGTCAGGCTTGATTTTGAGTTCCTCAAATTCATGCCCATCAATTAAAAATATATACCTCAGGTATATATTAAAAATATATACCTCAGTGGGTTACATATTTTACCAATGGATTTGTCTACGTGGCACCAAATTTCTTCTTGTAACTCCAGTCGCCATCCTGGACAAGGTGGTGGTGGCAGCAGGAACTGGCCTGAATGGAGGCAGGATAGTGCTGGACCATCACCTTGTCCTTCACCCATACCAACGGCTGATGGGGCTCTAGTCCTCACCCCAGAAATGACCTCCCAGGGTGGTTTCTGGCCATTAATCACCCTATTTCAGCACCAACAACTTTGAGCTCACAGGAAGCCGTTTGTGGGGAAAAAAGGGGAAGAAAGACATTGCGAGAGCGAGCAGCGGTGGAGAGCTCGGTGTGGCAGAGGAGGATGGAGCTGAGCAGTGTCGGGACAATGCAGCTCTGCTTCGCCGTGCTCTGCTCTGGAGCTGGTGAGTGTGGCCGGGGGATGGTGTGGGGTCCAGGCACTCCCCACAAATGTGGTGCTGGAGAGAAGAGGAGGAAGGGGTGGTGTGAAGGCAAGTGGGTGCGAAGCCGCAATGCCTTCCCAGGAGACATTCCATGGCGGGGCAGGATGCTCACCTGGCCGTTTCATGGGCAGCCAGGCTCAAAGCTGCCTAGTCTATTGCTTGGCTTGGGTCTGGCTTGTGTGGGGGGAAGGATTAGGGTTTCCTGGCTTCTCCCTCCACCAAGCTGGGCCCCAAACCGGCACCCTGGGCTCCCCTGCTCCTGCCCAGCCCTCTGCTGGCTAAGTGGTAAGGATGCTCACTGACCACTTGGCTCCCTACATGGCCAGAACCATAGGCGGCTGCGGACTAGTTTGCTTGGGAATCCTGTTTTGCCACCACAGAGCACCCATCTGTGCCAGCACCACTGCCAGTTGCCCAACCTCCAGTAGCTCAGTGTGGCGCCATCTGGCAGCATGTGGCCCTACATGACTTCCAACCAGCCCTCGGTTCTGTCGCCCCATTAGCACCTTCTTTGTTACTGGGGGTTTGTCTCCGCAGTGTCATGCAGGAGGGTGGTGTGGGACTGGCTGCTTTGGTGTCCCAGCTGGGTGTAAGCCAGCAGCACCCACTAGCACCCACTGGCCCACTCAGGAGCTGGCCCTCCAGCCCCACATCTCCACCCCAGCTCACTCGAAGTTGGCAGGACATGGGTTTGCTGTTTCTTGCTCCTGCCTTGTGTTTCCAGCCATTCTCGGTGCAGGACCATGGTGGGGCCGGTGCAGCCCCTGGCTCTGCAGCTCCATTCCTGCTCCTCAGGGGCAGTTCTGCTTTAGGGAGGCATTAACATGAATAATGACCCTTGTTTCCAGCTTTCGCCCTCAATGGAGAAGAGCTGACCCATCAAAGCACCACGAAGGCTGGTCATGTTCCAGAGACCATGGGAGACCCCACCACAACCACCAGGGATGAAGGCAAGCTGATGACATGGCCAATGGCCACTCTGACTCCTCTGGTGACTGAGGTCCCTGTCACCACCCTCATGCCAACACAAGCAGGCGCCGCAGAGAACAAAACACGTGAGTGCCATGGACGTGGCTTGGGAATGTGCCACCATCCTGGAGGGTCCTGCATCCCCCAGAGACACTCAGTGCCAGGAAACACCTCCCCAGGCCACTTTTGTGAGCAGAAATCCTGCATCTTCTGTCTTTTCCCATAGAAAACATGTCAGCTGTTCCCATCAGGTACTGGTCCCCTGCCATTTTTGTGGTGGTTGCTCTGCTCGTGCTTTTCTTCACCTACCGGCGGAAAAAGGGGGAAGGTGAGCACCCCGCCGGGGCACCGGTATCTCCCAGCTTCACTCAGCCCCACGCTGGCTTAGCAAGAAAGGGGGGGCAGCCATCCTGTAGCCCACATCCTCAAAGCAGCGAGAAGTGCGGTAAAAAGCCAATTATTCCGGTGCAGCTCGATGTGGGGGGAGGGGGGGTGTCTGCCTTTATGCTGGGGAGGCAGGATAAGGCCTTCGCACCAACAAGAGGCTGTCCCCAGAAATCCCCTTTGGCCACAGTTCAGCCCCATGGGGACAGTTCCCCCTTGCACAGATCTGTCTTTAAGAGTCTGGACTTTTCTGCTCTATTTTGCATCTCTTCCTGCCAGCTCTGCCCTTCCCCCCGGGTGGGGGGGGCGGTGCTTCTCCTCCTCTGCTTTAACACAAACCTCGGCCTCAAGGTTTGTTTTTTTTTTTGCTCCTGCAAAGCAAACCCAAAAGCTCACCTGCTTATCCCCTGCTGCTGCCCTGTTACCAGGTGGGTCTTGCTGGGCTTTTGATGGAGCTCGTTTGGCCCTGCTGGTGTAACACCTGTGTCTACCCTGGCCCACAGGGAGCCAGGATCAAGTTGCCCCCGCCAGCGACTCTTCAGGTGAGAGAAGCTCAGCCCAAGTGGAGGGTTGGCTGTGAGGCCAGGGTGCCGTGTTATCCCATCTCTAACTGTGCCGGGATTCACATCTCGTTGTGTTGCAGATTTGGGAGCCCTGGACCCACACCCTATCCAAGACACCATCCCAATAATTCCTGCTCCCCAGGTGAGCCCAACCAATGGGGATCCTCTTGCCAGCAAAGTATGATCTGGGGGGGTGGGTGGTAGGTTGAGAGCTGCTTTCTTACCCTGCATGGCTTTGGCCAAACCCCAGGCTGTGACTCAGTTTTCCCATCCACCACAGCGGTGGCAGGTGATGAGGATGCTCAGATGGGTCCTTGAGCTGCTTCTCTTGCAGGAGGAGAGAAAGGGGCTGGAGAAACGCCCAGAGGACACTGAAACCAAATTCAGTGAGCCGGGCCCCCCAGTGCTGCCCCAGGTATTTCACCCTAGTGCCCAGCAGAGGGGGGAGCTGCCAGCTGAGACCTTGGCCCTCCAGGCTGTGCGGGTCCCCGTGGAGAGTTTGTAACTGTTCCCCCACCCCCAGCAGCTGATTTTGCTTCTCTCCAGCCTGACACCCCCACAGCTGCTGGTGGTTCCCGCTGTCCTCAGGAGCTGGAGGCTGACTGAGGGGTTCTGGGGGAACCAGTGGCTTCCAGACACCCCCAAGGAGTGCAAGGCCACCCCCGAGGGACAGTATGGGGATGATGCTCCTGGCCAGGAACCATGTGGGGGCTGCAGGCCACGAGCATCTTGTGCCACCTCTGCCCTTCCTATGGATGCTGGAGCATCTGTCTGAATCCCAGAGGAACAGGGACACGTGTGGAACAGGGACCTGTGTGGGACGTGGCCACACGTGTGCCCCGTGTGTGAAGGTGGAGGCTCAATGCACCTGCAGAGGGCATGGCTGAGTCAATAAAGCAGGATTTCATCCCAGAACCCCTGGACTTTCTCTGCTGGGACAGGCAGCCTCCCCCACTCACCCCAGTTTGAATCATAGAATCATTCCGGTTGGAAAAGACCCTCAAGATCATCAAGTCCAACCGTTAACCCACCCCTGGCACTAACCCATGTCCCTGAGAACCTCACCTCCATCTGTTCAACCCCTCCAGGGATGGTGACTCCACCACGGCCCTGGGCAGCCTGTTGCAGTGCCGGACAGCCCTTTCTGTTGAAGTTTTTTTTCTGTGTCAGTTGTCCGTTTTCCCCAGTTTCACACAGAGGGTGAGAAGCTGTCATGGGGGCTGGAGGAAGGAATTTCTTGTGCTGCTCCATTACTCATGGAGGGAAGAAAAAAACAACAAAACACACAGGACTGAAATAACCCCCTGGCTTCAGGGCCCGGGGCTAGTCGGGTAAATGTAAAACTCATCACTGGGCAAAGATGGGGTGAGGGCTGGAAATAAACGCCCTAGGGAGCCCCAAAGCTCCATGGGTAATGTGGCCTGGGAGAGGAAAGAACATCCCTGGGTAAATGAGGAGCTGGCAGGGAGATGGACCCTGAGCCCCAACATGGCTCACCGGGGGGGCCAGCAAACCCCCCAGCTCCATCCATGCATGCGCTGCAGGCAGCTCACGGCTGCTGCTGCCCTGCCTCAGTTTCCCCTCGCCCACAGCACACATCTTCCTGCGACAGGATACAGTGTGGGGGGCCCAGGGCTGAGATGAGGGGGAGGAAAGGTGCAAAAACCAAAGGAAATGCTGACACCAAGTCCCAGAGAACCAGCGCTGCTGTTGTCGTAAGGGGACCCCAAACAAGCCCCCGAGCTGGTGGGGGGTGCGGGTGGGTGCTGGGGTGGCGGGTGCAGGTGCCAGCACACCCACCACAGGCAGCAGTTGTGCGAGGGGGGAGCGGGAGCTGTGCGTGGAGCGGGGGTTTGCTCCCCAGCAAAGTGCTTGGGACTTGTCCTCACCCCAGGGAGGGTTTGGGCATTTCTCTGCTAGCAGAGCAGCCCCTGCTCACCCTAAGACATGGCTCCATCAAAACCTTCACCCCCGTAAACCCCAAATCCTTGGTCCACCAAAACCTTGGCCCTCACAAATTCCAAATCTTTGGCCCTATAAAGCCCAGACCCTTGACCTCACAGATCCAAAACACTTGGCTCCATATACCCCAAATCCTTGGCCCTCAAGCCCTTGGCCCCTGTAAATTCCAAATCTTTGGCCCTATCAACCCCAAACCCTTGATTTCACAGATCCAGAACCCTTGGCCCCATGAAGCCCAAATCCTTGTTCCCACAGATCACAAACCCTTGGCCCCACTAGATTCCAAGTTATTTGTCCCATAAATCCCAAATCCTTAGTCCCACAAACCCTCAGCCGCATAGACTTTAAATCGACCATCCTACAAGACCCAAGGCCTTGACCCCCCAAACCACAAAACCTTTACCCTCTAGACCCCAAACTCTTGGCCCCACAGACCCTAAATCCATGATCCCCCAAAACCCCTCAGCCCTCATCCTGCCCTGAGCACCCTCCAAGGGCAGGACAAATTTCTCTCATTGGATGTTGGAAGACAAAATTAAAAAAAAAAAAAAAGAAGTCAAATGGGTTCACTTTATTTTAAAAAAATTGTACAATTTTAGCTCCTCTATGAAAAAATAAACCAAAACCAACCAACCAAACTTCCTACCACTGCTGTAATGCTTCGATCCACTGCAAACTGTAAAAACAAGCTTTTTATATATTAAAAAAAAATATATATATACATTTTACAGTTTTCTGCACACATGCACAAGGTCTCGGCTCTGCAGAAAAAAAACAAAAACAACAATCAAAACAAAAACAAACGCAAAAATGAACGAAAAAGGGTTTATTCTTCTTAAAATCCAAGTGGAAAATCCCCCCTCCCTGGTCGACCCATCCGCTCACACTCATGGAAGTCTTTTTTGCAGTAAAACACACCAAAAATGAGCTCCCAGAGGCAGCAGCACTGCTGGAGCGGGGGAAACCAGGGGGGGTGAAACCTGGATTCCTCAGCCTCGAGAGGCTGGAAGATGAGGGAGGCAGCAGAGAGGGGTTAGAAACTCCTGAAAAACAGTGACTTCTTGGAAATCAGGAAAGTCAGCCCAGAACAACACGTTGCCCGGATGGGGACAGACCCCACAGGACCCCACCAGCTTCTTAATCTTGCTACTGGTAGTTACGGGGGAAGCCACCAGCCCCTCTGGGGTGGCACCTGTGGCCTGAGGACACACAGCATCATTGCTCCCCTCGAACTCAGCCTTTCTAGTGCTTAGGACAAAAAAACCCACCAAAATCCAGTAAAACCACATGCCTCCCCACGATGAAATTTGGCAGCTCCCATGACCAAAGAACCCCACCCTGCCCAGTCACAATCCCCACTGGGACCTCACGAGCCCCCAGCACGGCTGGATAACAGGATCCAGAGGGACAGTAACAAAAAAACACCTAAAATAAATCCATGAGGTATTTGTGACTCTTAACAAAACCAAGGGAAAGCAAAAGCTTTTGTGTCCCTGACAGCGAGTCAGCCCCTGCTCGTGGCATCACCACGGGCCACTTGCCACCCTGGGATGTTAATTAAGGACCTCCAGGACCTCCGTGAGCCACCAGCCCTCATCATTCTCATGAGGAAACCCTTCTGTCCACCCACCCCGCCAGCTCCAAGTCCAGGGTTGGAGCCCCAGAGACATCTTAAGCTGCTCTTCCTGCAACCTGCGTCCACAGCTCCAACCACCCCATGGGGATGTTGCTGAGACCAGGGACACAGGTCGCCTCGGGAGCAGGGAAACGGCTTAAAAAAACCCTCCTTCTCTTTTGCTTAACAGATTTTTGCTTGCTTTTGTTAAGAGCTGAGTGCAGAAACCGTCAGCGGAGAGGCAAGGAAGACATTTCTGTGTCGCCACTCTGGTTTCTTGGGTGCTGGGGGAGGTTTTCATAGCAGCCATGGATCATGGGGGTGTTTGCAAAATCCTCCCCCCAAAAAGTCTCTAGGATTAAAAACCAGCCCCAAATGCTGGGCAGCAGTTTAAGGCCAGAGCCAGGACAGGCACCAGGTAGAAAATGGGTGAGCATGGAAGGTCCTTGGGACCTGATGGTGCTTGAAGACGCTGGTGAAAAGAACAGAGTTTAGCCCTTGAGTTATGGCACCAAAACACCATCTCCTTCCTGGCTGCGCAGCTGTCCTCCGCCGGCTGCACCTTCTGGGGGGTTGCTACAGGGATCTGGGTTTCAAGGAGGAGGAGGAGGACGAAGGGGCTCAGCCCACCCTGGCGGAGGCTGAGCCCAGGCGGAGGGCGAGTGGTCGTGGGTGAGTGATGGAGCCAGGCATGGGTGCTGCGTCCCAGTGCCCACCACAGTTCTGCCCTCGAGCTGCAGCCTCCCGGAGCCCCAGTGGAGACGGGGAGGATGAGACGGGGGGTCTGGAGAGGGTTTTCCCCCCTGCCCCAAACCCCTCTCCATCCCTCTTCAGCTCACACAGAAGTCTCTGACTGCAGCCTCATGACGAACTTGTGTGACTTGGGGTCCACAAACTCTTCCGAGAGTTTGAAGAACGGGATCTTCTTGGTGCTCACCACAAGGCTGAAGTCCTGGCGCTTCAGCACAAAGACCACCCCATCTTTCAGGCCGTTTGTCACCGGCTCCTCGCTGACCAGTGTCCACTGCTTGGCCAGCCAGCGGTCCTTGTGGTACTGGATGGTGGGTCCTGCCGTCAGGTACCGCTCAAGGAACGCCTGGAAGAAGGAAAGGACACGTGAATGTCACCTACCTATGGCTCAGCCTATTTTTTTTGCAGCCTCAAGTTGCTCGGCAGGTCCTGCAGGAAAAACATCCCCGCTCAGCTGCTTCCCATTGCCGCACGTTGCTCCCTCGGGGTTACACCCACTTTTCTGGCTGTATCCCCCAGCCCCTTGTCCTCTCACAGGAGAAGCTCTCACACAGTGCCGTAAAAATCCCACCCAAGTCCTCACCTTCTGGACCAAGAACCTGGGAACCCGTCCCACCCCGCGCACCTTGGGCGTCATGTCGTGGGTGATGCAGAACTCGAGGTGCTGCAGGATGCTCTCCATGGTGTGGTAGGGCTGCTGCTTGGTGGTGCGCAGGTACTTCTGCATGGCCCGGGCCATGGAGGCAAAAATGGCCTGAGCGGCTTCACGAGGGTCCATGATCTCCCGGGGGTTCTTCTGGTCGTCCTCCTGCAGCCGCTTGATGTGGGTGAAGGCTTCTTCCACTGCCACCACCAGCCTGCCAGGAGGACAAACTGTGCATGTGGCTGCAGCAGGGCAGAGTCCAGCCACAGGCAGGAGATCCCGTGGGGCGAGGGCGTGAGCTGCTCGCTGCCTGCCCACCTATGGTGGCAGGAACCTAGCTTCCACCCCACAACAGTTTTGCGGGAGATCTGGCCATGCCATGCAACAGCCAGGCTTGTGATCATAGAATCATAGGCTCATTTTGGTTGGAAAAGAGCCTCAAGATCAAGTCCAGCCATTAACCCAAAACTGGCACTAACCCATGTCCCTGAGAACCTCATCTCTGCGTCTGTTCAACCTCCTCCAGGAATACCCTGGGCAGCCTGTTCCAATGCCCAACAAAGATGTGCTTCCCCAAGAGAGTGGATACCTTGTTTTGGGGATGATAGAGGTGGACACGTCCTGGGAAACCCCCAAGGTCCTTGGGGGGCAGTCCTGTGTACCCCAAAGGGAGCAGCAATGGGGCACCCAGTCCCTGCCCCCAGCCCCGTACCTGGCGCGGCGTTTCCGCACCCTGCGCTCATGCTCAGCCTCCTCATAGTAATACTCGTTGTGGCTGTTGTCGCGCCTCCGGGCAGCTGCTGCAATGACGGCCCGGGACTGGCCCGTAGAGTTGTTTGTCGTGTTTTCTGCGGGGAAAAGGGTGAGGTTAGAGAGGGCTTGGGGCACTGCGAGGTGCCCAATGTTCCCCCTGCCCCTTGGCCAGGCTGCGATGATCCCACTGTGGGCTCTCTGGAGTCAACAGGAGCCTTTCGAGGGGAAAATACGGGGATGGAGAAGGGAAGGAGAAGAGATAACAAGAGGAGAAGCCAGGGGACAGGGGAACTCACCCTCGCCAAGGGAATAGACTTTAAACCCGGACATTTTCTTGGACAGGATGGATTTTGGCAGGTTGAGGAGGGCAGGGTTGTAGACCGGGAAATCGTGGTAATAGTTCTCCAGGATCCACACGGCCGCTCGCTGGATGCTGCAGGGAGAGGCAGCCGGGCGGGGGGGTGCACAGAGAACCATGAGCACCACGCCACAGCAAGGGGCACACACAAATGGGCAGGACAGGGAGGGACAGACAGACAGCATGTGGCACTGTGAGGACGGGGACGTCTTGTCCCACAGAAGGAAGGGAGCTGTGTCCGCCATGGGGCACACATGCAGCTCCTCCAGCCAGCGGGTGCTGGGTGCCATGGAGGGGAGCAGTGTGGGTGCACCCACTTGTGAACATATGCATGGATATACACACATGCACCTGCACACACGAGTGTGTGTCCTCAAATGCACATGCACATGCCTGAATATACATACACGTATGTATGTGGCACTCCCCTGGCACTACTTAAGGCCGTTTCCTCTGCTCCTGGCGCTTGTTCCTGGGGAGCAGAACCCGACCCCCCCTGGCTCCAAGCTCCTTTCAGGCAGTTCAGAGATCAGAAGGTCTCCCCTCAGCTCCCGTTCTCCAGCTGAACCCCCCAGGTCCCTCAGCCGCTCCCATCACACTTGTGCTCCAGCCTCTCACCAGCTCCGTTCCCTTCTCTCAACTTGCTCCAGCACCTCAAGGACTTTCTTGGCCTGAGGGTGCACATGCACAAATCCATGGACACATATGTATGTGCACATGCACCAACGCCCATGCAAACAGGTGAATACGCACTCACACATGGGACACGCAAGCACCCCATGGTCACGCAAACCTTGTGCACACCCACAAAAGCAGGACCCCACCTCCCGGCACCCCCGCACCTGAGGTGGCCAACGTTGTAGAAGCGGCTGGCCCCGTCTGTGGAACGGACGGCCTTGAGGGTGAACTGGGGCTGGAGCTGCCGCAGCTCCAGCAGCACTACGGCCAGGTAGTGCACGAAGAGCAGAGCGTCCACCAGCGAGACTGTGTACTGCACCACCCCCTGGTAGTTCCGCTCCCGCGAGTCCAGGATCCGCACCCCGTAGAAAAGCCAGTAGGAAACGACGAGGAGGAAGACAAGCACCATGAGCAATGCTCGGAAGACGAAGATGCGGGGGAAGAAGGCTTTGGGGCGACGGAAGAAAAGAGCCCAGCTCCCCAGCAGGAGGATGAGGAGTTTGAAGGCCACGGAGATGAAGAGCCCCTCGCAGGGGGTCCCGCAGGGCTCCAGCTCCTCCCTCCACAGCAGCTGGGGCAGGACCATGAAGGTGAGGGGGGTGACAAAGGCCAGCAGCGCCAGTGCCGCCGCCAGTGCGACACCCAGGTGCCGCGAGCAGTCCAGGTGGGCACTGTCCTCCATGTCCTTGGTGATGCGGGTGATGTCATCATGTGAAATGCTGTGCTCCGATGTCCCCGTCACCACCGTTGTGGTCTCACCCCAGTTGTCATCCTGGGGAGAGGCAGATGGGAGGGTTACATGGGGGGATGGCTTTATGTCACCCCAGCCCAACCCCAGCATCTCCCATCCACCAAACCTCAATGCCTGGCACCATCACCCCCATTTCATTGGCAGAAACCGCAGCCTGGAGCAGGGGGACACAATGATTTGACTGCCACCCTCCATGAAAGCCCCACTGGTGGCTCCATGCTGCACTCTACCTCTCCAGCAGCGGTAAGAGCAGCTTTGGAAGTTGGAAGCATCCTGCTTCCAGGCAAACCCCCTCGTTAGCGGGGCCAGAACGAACATGCCCAGCCACTGTCCCAACACACCCTCGCTGCCGCTGCACGGGCAGGCGCTGCCGCCTCCAGCACCAGGCAGGACAAAGTCACAGGTGATCCAGCAATTCCGAGCACCGGGCAGGTCTCCCACCACCTTTGAAAACCCCTTCCTCAAGCCAAGCGGTGCAGAAACAAACTATCCCCTTTTGATTCCTCCCCAGCTAAAACCGCTTTCAGTGAAGGGAGAAGCATTGCACCACAGCCGCTGAAAATGCCACCCCGGGTCTGCCCATCTGTCTGTCCGCTCACTCAGACTCCTACATTCTGTTTTATAGTACGTCAGCATCCCTGAAAATTGGCAGTTTACCATAGCGTATCTTTTTCACCTACAATTTCTGCAGGAAAGCCAGCAATTTAATCCTAAACATCAAACTAAAGCCACCGCCTGGGGCTTTCCAGAGGGACAGGGAGCAGAGGAGGGCCCAGGAGGGCCAGTTCCTATCCAGCCCATCCCCAGGTGGACCCACGATGCTGTCGCTTCGCTCTGCCTGGAGCTGGATTGGGTGGCTCAGCTTCCGTCACCCGCAAACCCCAGCCTCTGCTGGCACTGACTTCTTGGTGGGGGAAGATGAAAGGAGCTGAAGCCACCTGCGTAGGTGGCTGGGAGATGATTAAAGCTGGGGACTGGGCTCCAGCGCCCAGCACAGGGGGCACAGCAGCACTGCCCCAGCTGCTGCTCACACCAAAGGACCCCACGGAAGTGCAGGGCTGGGGTGGCTGGTGGAGGGACGGGGCACAGGATCCTGTCGGGTTTGCCCGCCTGCCCTCCCCGCCAGCACTCGGCAGAGCCGCCAGCAGCCCAGGGCCTGCCCAACCAGCTCAACTGCTCTGCTGGGGTGCACTGGGCATGTCTGGAGCCTCCACGCTCCACTGGCGGCTCCCACCCTCAGCAGCACCCCCATGGCGGGGCTGAGATGCTGATCCCATCCCTCCCCCTGCCCGACTCACCCTCTCGTCCCCCCGGGTGGACTCGTTGTCCAACAAGGGCTCGCCTGGTGCTTGGATGGTCACTGACTTGTCCCCACGGCTCCCGTCCCGGCTTTTGGATCGATGCCGGTCCCGCCGGTCCCTGGAAGGCAGAGACGGGAGAAGGTGGGTGTACTGGGGTGGCAGCACCCATTGGAGCCAGGGGACTCCCCCGGGCATGCACCAACCCCCTCACCTGTGCTTGCGGGAGCTGCGGGAGTGCCCGGATTTGTAGGAATACCCCGAGTACTGGGACTCATTGTCCATGGTGTCGCAGTGCCGGGACTTGTGCCGCTCCACGCCGAAGGGCTTGGCTCTCCCCGGCCCCGGGACGGCGGCCAGGGCCTCCTTCAGAGGGGGCTTCTTCAGGCCCAGGGGCACCTTCAAGAAGTCAACCGTCACCTTGAGGGACTCTATTTTGATCACCTTGTTGGGCTCGTCTCAGGAGAAAATGGCTCACCCGCCTGCAGAAGGGAAGTGAAGGGTGAGCGGCAGAGCAGCAGCATCCCCTTCGCCCACCACCCACCCCATTCCTCCATCCAGCCCTGGTGGCAAACAGTGGTGGGACTTCGGCAGGGAAAGGGAATTTAGGTCACTTTGGGGCATTTTCTATTTTATCCCATGGCTGAGCTGGGTCTGGGATGATCACCTTCCCCTTTATTAACAATACAGCACAATTTGCTTCTGTTTCATGTGATTTATGCTAAAATGAATATCATGATCATTATTTTAACTGCTGAGAGTGCCTAGGGTGGGGGCCAAAAAAAGAAAGGAATGAATAATTGGGTGCAGGTAATGTTTCAGGCCCATCTCACAGTGCGGGGCGCTGCCCGGACACGTTTCCCAGCACGGAGCCAGGTGATGGGCGCGGGAGTCCCGCTCCGGCGAGGCGCATTGCTGTGTGCTGGCTCCGGCTCGCCTCGCACCGGCAGCCCAAACCGGGGAGAGCTTCGGGTTTGCTGGGGGAACTGGAGAGCTCCCAGGCTGCTGGGAACCACAGTGGTGGCTCCAAGGATGGGACTGGGGACTGGTTCCCATCGCCCAGCTGGCTCAGAGCAGATACCATCACCCTGCGCCGCTGACTCACAGCTGCCACGTTGCTGTTTGCCAACCCCAAACTTCCATTACAGGCATTTGTAGGCCCAGGCGTATGGGCCTACAAATACACGCACATGACACCCACCTACACTTACCTGCGGTATCAGATCTCTGCTGGGATGGGAAAATACCACCTTGTTTCAAACCTGGCCAGATGGCACAAGGCACCAGGACCTCGGGGAATGGCTTGGGGGATGTGGGCAGGAGCTGGGTACCACATCGGTTGTCTCCGGGGTCCCAATTCATGTCACCCCGCTGTCCTGGGGGACTCGCAAGCTACTTACAGCTGCGACATGGCTTGCCTGGGTCCATGATCCCAGCAGCGAGGGGACCTGGGGAGGGACGGGAGCCACCAGCGGGGCGGCAGCGGGGACATCATGCTGTCTAATGCGTGCTGGATGCTGCTGCAGGGGTCCTGCCAAATTCTTCTGTCCTCACCCTAAGGGTGCTGGGGGGTTGGGGGCTGTTCAGAGCCCTGAACCACCCCTCTGAGCCAGCACCACCCCAAGGGGTGCACGCCAGGGGGGCCATGCTGGCTGCCTTTGGGGATGGGTCCATGCCGGGTTACCACAGAAATGCCATTTCAACCAAATAAAACCCAAATGTCTTTCGGCCTCTTTTCCAAGGCCTCGGGGAAGGGGGAGATGGGGTCGAGGAGGCGAAAAAGGGGGCAGCAGGGGATCCTTTTGTCCCAGATGCTGGATGCTCACACATTTATCACTATGGAAACAAAAGCCCCCCCTCACGCCCGTTGTCTAGGAGATGGCAACAGCGCCTAGAGCTCGTCCCGGCATCCCCAGCAGGCAATGGGGGAAGGGACAGGGAGAGAAAGGACCCCCTAGTGCCCCTGCCAAACCTCCTGCCAGACCCCTCTTCTGGGTTTTGTTTGCAGCCGGGGATCGGGTTTCTGTCAGGAACAATGATGGGCGATGGGGCGGCGGCATAAGGACACACTTGTCCCCAGTCCATTAACACCAATAGGACATTGATACTGGGGCAGGGGACAGACCCAGGTGGACTCACCAGTGGGGCAGCACAGGTCAGGGTGAGGCAGCTGCAGGCAGGTGCTGTCCCCAGTCCCAACAGTCACCGAGGCACTTGGGGCATGCCGAGCCGCCGACGGCGATGGCATCCAGCTGGCGGGTGCTGGAGGGGGCTGCGCATCGGGGGCCACTCACAGGACAGGCAGCTGTGCCAGGGGTCTGCAGTCAAGCTGGGGGGAGCAAGAGAGAAGGAAATCAGGAGCCAGGCGTCCCTGCTGCACACAGACAGAATCAGAGAATCGTTTTGGTTGGAAAAGCCCCTCGATCATTGAGTCTAATCGTTAACCTAATGCTGGCACTAACCCATGTCCCTGAGAACCTCATCTCCGTGTCTGTTCAACCCCTCCAGGGATGGTGACTCCACCACTGCCCTGGGCAGCCTGTTCCAATGTCCAACAACCCTTTTGGGAAGAAATTGTTCCTAATTTCCAATATATAAAAGATGCCTGGTGGCATCCCTTCCCCAGGGACTGGGACAATGCGTGTGCTGTGGTAGCCATTCAACACCCGTTTGGGGGAGAGTCGCAACACGTCATGCTGGGGACCATCAGCCAAAGTACTTGTCCTGCAGGTCACCCAGCCGCAGGTCTCCACCCCATGAGAGCTCCTCACTTGGCCATGACACCTGTGAGCACCCAAGAGGAGCGATGGGCAGGGGAGGAAGACAAGGGTAGGCTGGATGTGTGCACAGACACCGCAACAGCCCAAAACCTGCCCAAGCATCACTTCCATGTGGCATCAGCAGCCTGCCCTGTATCCAGCACCAGGCACCCACCGGCTGCTGGATGTGACACCCCTCAGAGCGTCTGGAGTCCCCAGCATGGCTTCAACCTCCCAGCCCCAGCTTGGCAATCCTGCAGAGGCAAAGCTGATTTATCAGCCAAAATCTGGACAGGGTTTTCAAGCACATCTCAGAGATTCAAAGTACTGGCCCGTGGATTTAATGCTTCTCAGCCACCACAATCCCATGGCCAGCAGCCACACTTTGAGTCTGTCCCTGAGTCACAGTGTCCCTGTGGCTGCACCGGTGACGTGGGGACCCCAGAGCCGTCCAGCAAAGATGGAGCCAGGAGGTGAAGGTGGATCCATTCAGAGGGAGAACGAGCCTGGCCCTTCTATCACCATCCAGCAATGGGGCTGAGGTTATGAGCAGAGGCTTTCGGACCCTTTCCCAGGGCAGAGCAGCAGCATGGGATGGTTTGGTCCAGCAAAATCCACAGATGAACCAGAAGCAACCTCCAGATTCAGACCAGGGCTGGGCTCTGGACAATGAGGACCCTCCAACTTGCCTGCACAAGAGCGGCTGAACCTTCCCCCCAGCAAAGGGCTGGTGTGGGGATAAACCCCAAACCAGGAGTTTCGCCAGATTAATTTGTAAATCGAGCAGCTTGCCGGAGCTGGGAGCTCCTCATCCATCCCACAGCTGCTCCGGTGCCGGCAGAGCAACTTGACTGCTTCAGCAAGGAAGAAAGGGAATTTTTTTTGATGGTTTGCCCGGCAGAGTGGGGAGAGCCGGTTCAGCAGCACAAGGTGCTCTGGTGGAGAGGCTGGAAACAGTTCCTCATCTCCAGGAGAAGCGGCCTTGCCTTACAGAGCCCGTGGAGACGTGGAACAACCGCCGAGGGCTGGGAGCAAGATCCAGCCACATGCAAACGAGGAGGAAAATTCACATTTTTTAATAGCGAGGTGATTAACCATCAGAACAAACTCCCCAGGGGAGGAGAGGATTTGCCATCTCTTTACAGCTTCAAGTCCAGACTGGATGGCTTCTCGGGACGATGCTGGAGCACATCAGAGGGTTCAAAGCAGAGAGAGCCCAGCTGGGCGACCGGGATGGTCAGAAAAACCACTGCCGCCGTCTCTCCTGCCTTTGAGCCCACGAACCTCAAAAAACAAACTCTCTTTTACATTCAAATGCTCAAAAATAAATAAGCTCCAAGCCTGTCTAGTTGAGAAAGCTTTCTTATTTCAAACAGCCCCAGGGCAAATCCTGAAAGGGAGATCCTCTCTTCCCCCCCCGGCATGGCAGCACGTCCCTCGGACAGGGCAGCACCCGGCTGTCACCCTGCTTGCTTCAGCACCTTGCAGGAGCTGGGCACAACGTTTGCTGGAGAAAAACACACTCAGAGCAAAGGGCAGAGGGAAAAACTGATGGTTGAGCAGCCCTGTCCCAGCCAAGAGGGCTGGAATCGAACCAGCTGCAAGCACCCACGCCAGAGCTCAGCCAGGTGAGACCACAGTCCTGAGGGAACGTTGGGAACAGCCATCAGCAACCAAACCGTGCCGGCTGTTTCCTGAGCGACTGTGCACCCGCAGCTCTGCACCAGCAGGACAAGGATGGAACCGCAGTGTGCTCGCCTGCATTGTGCCACCACGCTGGTGCCCGCCATTTACACCACCGGTACTTTTCTTCCAGCATCGTCAACTCTAGTGCAGTTAAATAAATACCAGTGTTAAGTCAGGACGCTCTAATGTGGTCAGGAGAAGGGTGCGAATGCAGCCCTTCGCACACCGGCGATAGCTGGCTTCCCGCTGCTGAGTCAAGCAGGAGCAGAAGGAAACATCAGGTCGGGCACATCTGGGCAGGTGTTTTCCTGCTTGACCCGATGAGCATCACAGCAACTTGGAAACCGAGTCACGGAGCTTGTCAGGAGAACCCTGGGATCCTGGAACATCACTCCACAACTGTTTGTCCTCCCAATAAGCCCAGGAGAGCTGGAAGCATGGCTCTGCCTGTGACAGAGATGAGGAAACTGAGGCACGACACAAACTGGAGTTTATGGACAGGCAAGAAAGCTAACACAGGCCTTGGCCCTGCCTCACGCTGTAACTTTCGGGGTGTCCTCCCTTGCCATACCGACACCGGGGAGGTTGACCCAGGGACCCCTGAGCAGCGATCCCCGCCGTGGGGACGCCATGTACTGCCGCGACGCTTCCGAAACCGATTCTTTCCCTGCCTGGGAACGGGAGGCACCTCCCGGCTCCGGCACACAGCTGAGCCGAGCCCAGTGCCCGGCACATTTGCTTGCTTGGCTACACAAACACGCCTTGTTGCCTCCACACAATAGGCACCTCTCCCCCGCCGGCCACCGCCTCGGTCCCCCGCTGGCCACTGGCCCCCAAGCCCTGCGCTGCCCAGCGCTGGGGGGGGACGCAGCCGTATTTCCCATATGCACCAAATTCTGGAGAGCCAAGGCAGCTGCCAGCACTGGGTGCCCACAGGTGAACAGCAAAGTACAGAAGGTAGGTGCCCGGTGGGTATCCCTGCTTGGAGTGGGGGGACACAGTCTGCCCAAGGAGGAGCTGGTTGGGAGTCAGCGCGAGGGGGGCCCCAGCCCCCCCATCACCCCAGGCCGGGAGATGCCACCACCAGAGGGAATCCACAAACTTCCGACTTTTTGGTCCATTGGCACAACTAGGCGCTTCAGGGGGATGCGGGAGAGGCCCATGGGAAGCCCAAGTGGCTTAATCCACCTCCCCCATGGGGTCCCATTCTGCTCTCAAATTGCTCAGCGTCAGCTTGGATGCAGAAGGTTTAATATCCCTTCCAAACTGCCAGCTTTAATTACAATCACTCGGGATTGTTACAATATCCACAGGAACGTCCAGTCCCTCCAGCACCCAGTCCTCACCAAGTTTCCTCCGGCAGGGAAGTCCCACTGTGTGACTAGGGGACAAAGCCCGACCTGTCACCCAGCATTTCAATCCCGCTGCGTCTGGGAGTGACGGAGGGTGCAGCCACATCAGGCGGCAGGGATGCACTAGCTGCAGAGGTAAAAATCACTGTACCAAGATCTCGAAACAGAGGAAGAAAAAAAAATGTACAAAAAAAGAGTAGGATTTGCATGAGAACGGGGCTGGATGCAAAGAGAAAGCTTTTTGCATTGCAAAATGTGCCGGCACCAAGGGATCCTAACTCCATGTCACACCGTGACATCCAGCACACCACCAGTGGCACCTCTGCGTGGGATGACGGCATGAAGTGACAAACCTATGGTCACCCTGGGGCAGAGGAGGATCCAAACACTGGTGTTCTGGGCTGCTTCTCAGGTTGTCACAAGCATCAGAGCTGAGAAGGCACAGGGTCTGCACTCGCAGCTTGGGCCATTACTTGGATTTCAGTGCGTTCCCCAAGAGCATCTCCAAGGCACTGCAGTGACACCCCAAAAGGGCAGTTCCCACCCCAGAGGGACACTTGCAGTGTAAACAACTGTGCTTGTAGATCGATTATAACTCTGCTCTGTCAGCTGTGGATTTAACCCTCCTAAATTGTGCCAAGCTGCGGCAGGCAGACAGCATTATCCACCTCTCGGAGCCTGGAAAAGCAGCGCAGAGCTGGGATCTGTCCGTGGAGAGACATGGAGCGGGGTGACTGCATTCACACACCAACTGCGATCCCTTCATGCAGCGTCCAGCTTTGGTGGCTGGTCCCGTGGGGACTCCAGTGTCACCCCGGCACCCCTGTGCCACGATGGCCTTGAGTTTGAGTACTCGCTGCTTCATTGCTGGCACTCGCCTAGGGGCAGCTGGGGACAGGCGGCGAAGCCCCGTGGTTTTCTCGAAGGCCTCCTCCCAAGCATCCCAGCCAGACAATGAAGCCATAAAGCATCTGCCAGCCACGCCAGCTCTCAAAAGACAGGACCAAAAATCTAAAATTAGCTCAGACCAAAGGACCTGGGGTTGATTCAGTCCTGCCTGATGCCAGGGTGAGGGGCTCCCTGCCTTTCCCTGAGCCCCCTCCAGCTCCATTGTCTGTGAGCTGATGAGAACAAGAAACCACATTTGATCATTCAAAGGGCTGAAGGGAGCCCAGAAGGAGCATGGGGAGAGGCAACTGGAATCCCCAGCGCGGTGCCTATCCTTGGGGCCATGTCTCCAGAACGAGGGCTGCCCATGGGACCTGGTGACCTGCACCCATAAACCAAACAAGCTGACGGCCACCCCACAGTCCAACAGCCAGGTGAGGAGCCACCGCCAGCTCCAGTGTAGTCGTGTGCTAATTAAATCAGCCAGTCTCATCCTGAGCTTCCCCGCTCCAGCACAAAGGCAGTGTAAATACACGGGGAGAAACCCGGCTGTTCGGAGCTCGCATCTGACTCAGGCTGCCTCGGAGCCCAGCTTGGTCCCAACACAATCCCGAATTGCTGTGATTAAGCAACAGCCATCCCCAGAGGCTCCATGAAGATAATATTTAATTTTATTTTTTTTTTTAAACCTCTGCCTCAGTTATTATACCACGGCCTGCAGGGGGAACAGACTCTACGCCCTCTCCCAAGGAAATAAAGCCTCTCACCCCAGACAGAGCAGCAGAGCCAATGTCTGAGCAAGTGCTCGGTGTAGAATGGAGGGAACTCCCTGACGGCTCAGGGCGCTCTGCCAGGCCAGGACCAAGATAAACCGGATCAGAATCCGGCCGGGTCTCTCCCAGAAGCAGGTGAGTGTGCTGGCGGGGCCAGACCCTGCCCTGCAGGTCCTGCAGATCCGGCAGGAGCATCACGTCCCCGTCCCCACCAGCAGCGCCCCAGCCCCGGCACAGGGCAGGTACTGGGGTGGCCACCCCATAAGCGCCCACCCTTACCCAGGGAGAGGCTGGCCGCTGCTGCGGTCACTCTCTTGCTCGCAGGGGTTGCAGGCAGGGAGAAAACCCGGTGCCTGGCACAAAGGGCTCGAAGGCCAAGGGCTGGTTGACCGCAGCAGAGCAGCTTGACCAGTAAACTCCAGTATAAGCATGCCCGCTGCAGAATGAAAAAGCCACTGGTGCAACCGGGGGAGACCCGGCCCAGCTGCATCGCCCCCCGGGGAGGCTCCCCAGGGCCAGCGGAGCCCTGCGAGAAGGGAGCAACCAGCACGCTGGGAGCGGGGCCCATGCCCGGGCGCGTCCTCAGCACCCCCCGCCCAGGGACCCCAACACCGCAACCGCCCCCACCCACCCCGGGACCCTCTCGTACCACGCAGCGGGGCATCCCCGGCAGTGGGACTCGCCGAACAGCCGCTCCCCGCCTGGCTGGCGGCCCAGGAAAATCCCCGGCTTCCCAGGCCCCTCCTGCGGGGACGCGCCGAGCCCGGCCCCGCTCCCCCCCGCGCTGCTGCGGGGCCGCCCCGCTCCCCCCGCATCCCCCCTGCTTCTTGCCCCCGCACTCACCATCGCCGCCGCACCTTTGTGCGCGTCAACGCCCCCCCCCGCACCAAAATCCTGGGGCTGCTGCGGCGGCGGCGGAGGAGGAGAAGGAAGAGGCGGAGGAAACCCCGAATCCCAGCGGAGCGGCTCCCCCCCCAGCCCCGCCGCTCCGCCGCGCCCCGGGCCGGCAGCCCCCGCCCGCCCCGCCGCTGTTCCCGGCCGCTCCCCCCGCGCCCGCCCATTGTCTCCGCTCCGCGCTCCCGGCGCCCCTCCGGGGCCATTGTCTGGCGAGAGGCGGGGGGAAACCCGGCGACCCCCGGCTTCCCCCCCACCCCCGTACCTGCAGGACCCCCGCCCCGGGGATCCCACCCGCTCTCCCGGTTCTCAACACGCAGCCGGGGCTTTTGGAGTAAGGAGGGTGAGGATAGCGGGGTGGGGGGTGCCCTGGCCCTGGAGGGGGTCCCTGCTGCTGGGGGTGTGGGCATGGTGGGGTTCAGGGTTCTGCCCTGCTGGAGTCTCCCCCAGCTTCGGCGATCGGTGGGGTCACATGGGACCCCCAAGAGGGTCACTGTACCCCCAGGTGCCCCTCCTGCACTCAGGCATGAGCTGCTTCGGGGGCAGGAGCCATCGCCCCGGCAGAGGTGCCCCCAGAGGGGTAACAACCCATGGGGTCATGCTCCTGCTCCCACCTTTGTGCCAGGCCCGGGTGTTTTGGGGTGAGGGTAATAATGTGAACATGCAGTTCCTCTTGGCTCTGGAACCTCCTCACCCATGAAACCCGGGACCATCACCCGGGTCTGGCTCTGTTCCTCAGTGTGCCCAGGTGGAGGGTGTCTGTCACCCCCAATGGCTGGGGTCTCCTGGCTCAGCCCAGAAACGGGTCACGGCACATGGGACCTTCCCAGTGCCAGAGGGTCAGCCCCGAACCTCCACTTCAGTGGGGCTCCTGCTGCACCAGGCTGGGTGGGAGCACCTGGGAGACCCCCACCCGCTCTCCCAGCTTCCCAAGGACAAGGGATGCACACGGAGCAAAGAGAGATGAGGGAGCACAGGGGCCAGCAGCTCAGCACACACACCTGCAGACCTTCCGTTCGCAGGGAGGGAGCCAGAGGGGCTGGCCAGCGTGGACGAGGGGCGGGTGTCCGTTGTGGGAGCCTCAGGGCCCAGCACCATCCCCTCACCCAGCAGGGCGCGTGGGAAGGAGCCCGTGTACTCACAGGCTACCTCACAGGCTGAGGGGAGAGTGGGGGGGCACCCAATCACCCCTGCTCCCCAGGGACACCCACGCAAAACCAGACCCCTCCATTTTGGGGGGCAAAGCCCACGCGTGGGACGCCCCGCGGAGGGGGTCGCGGCGTTGCCTGTAAGAGCCAGGCTGAGCCGCCGGGCGCTGTATATCAACGAGCAAGGCTGGGAATGGGCCGGGCCCACCCCCCCGCGCTGCCCAATGGCGTGAGGCGCTCTCCTCCCGGAGCACGCCATAGGCCGGATTTAAATAGCTTGTTTCCCTTAATGGAGAGGAGGCGTTGGGGTGGGAGGGAGCTAGGTTAATATTAACACTAGGCTTAGCCAGGTCAGGCTGTAAGGGTCTATCTGCCTGAGCCCTGACACAGTTCAGCACGTGTTATTTGGGTCCCTCTGGGTCACCTCCTCACCATCGTGTGCCCCACGGGCAGAGGTGCCACCTGACAGTGGTGTCTGGCAATGTCCCCTCCACAGCACACAGAAATGCAGAGTCCAGGCTCAGGTCAGTGAGAGCTGAAAAAGGTGGCTAGAGCTGTCAGCTGGAGGATGGAGCTTGGGACACCCTGGGAGGGGACCCCCAAGTCTGGCCAGCTTGTCCATCCTCTTCTATCGAGGGTCTCAGCTCTCATGCAGGAGCCTGTTTAGGCACCAGAGTTGTGGCTTCAGACCTGGGCATCCCATGCAGCTCAGCTAGTGACACTTATTCCGCTATCTCTCAGCAGTTGTCAGCGGGCCCAGCTCCAGCCCCTTCCCTGGGGCAACTTGAGCAGCCTCAGAGCTGCTTAGAATCAGAGAAGAATTTTGGTTGGAAGAGACCTCCAAGATCATTGAGTCCAGCCATTAACCCAACACTGTCACTAAACCATGTCCCTAAGAACCTCATCTATTTGTCTTTAAAACACCTCCAGGGATGGCGACTCAACCCCTGCCCTGGGCAGCCTGGTTCACTGCTTCACAACTCTTTCCAGGAAGAAATTTTTCCTGATATCCAATCTGAACCTTCCCTGGCACAACTTGAGGCTGTTTCCTCTCATTCCTCAGGTCCCCCTCTGCCTCCACCTACGACATGGCAAGGAGACATGATGCTGCACCCTGCATCAGCCACAGACACTGGATGGAGGTGGATCGCAGCCTGTGCTGGTCCCCTGACCCCTGGTACAGAGCTGGGGGTGTCACTGCCACCCCTTTTCACCTGGGTCAGTGGGTTGTGTGAGTCACTGGAGCAGCCTTGAGGTGTAACCCTGGGGGTGCAGGAGCTGTGGCCAGGTTTGGGACCCTGCGACTCAGCAGGGATTGGGGATCACTGTGCGGTGCTGACCCCCCTGCAGCCAGCTGCCCCGGCTATCCTCTTGCTCTGGCTCTGGGAGTGATTAATGGGCCCTTGGAGCTCATTCCTGGCCAGCGGGGGTTGCTGGAGCTTCCTTGCCGTCTGGGAAGGGCTGCATTGTTCCAGCTTGTGGTTTACAGGGATGGTCCCTTCCCTCCACAGCCTGTTTTCAGGCCAGAAGAGCCAGCCAGCTCTGCAAAGTGCCCTGTGCTGTGTGGAGCACCTGGGATAGCACTGCACGGGGGACTGGGTGCTCTCCATCCATCTCCTGGGGATGAAGGAGTCCCCAGAACCAGCTCTGTTTTGCCTTGTTCTTGGAAACGACCTTCTGCAGAGCAGGGAAGACCCAGAGCCCTCGCAAAGTCCTCGTGGGGGCAGTTGCATCCCCTCTCTTTGCCCAGAGCCACCCACCACCCCACAGACTACCAACCAGACCCCAGGCAATCAGTCCCAAGGTGTCGTGGCTGGGCCTCCTGCTCCGCAGGAGGGAGGCAGAGGCTCCAGGCAGATAATTCTGGAGATTAGGAGGTACTAGGAAGTAGCATGCAGGTTTGTTACACTTTTCCCTGACCCAGGCAGTATCAGCAGCATCTGACCCATCCCCAGAGAGGTTTGTGTGACCTGTCCACAAGCCCCAGGGCAGGATCACACCAGATCCCCCCCAAATGCCACATGCTACGGACCCTGCCTGGCAGGACACGTGGGTCCCAAACTGCACCCACTGCCCGACTGCACGCCCTCACCCCTCCAGTCTCTGTCCAGACAGGCTCTTTATCTCTGGTACGCCATCGCTGGCGCGAGGCATCATTAGTTCCTGCTCCATATCTCGTAAGAAGGGAACAGATACACGATTTACCTCCTGCAACTGTCGGCCCTTTTTGGTCAGGGCATGTCTCTCTCAGCCACCCTTCTCCGATCAACATTGCAGCCTCAGGGGACCCTTGTGCTCTAAAACAAGCACAAAATAAGCATTTAAAATGATGGGTCATTGAAGATGCTTTTGGGAAGGTCCCACACATGGGCATACAGGAGCCGTTTTTCTTTGTCCCTTGTGCCGGTCCCGGTCCCAGCCCTGCCCGAGAGCTGCAGCAGGGTTATGGTTCGCAGGGGGCAGGGATGCTCCAGGGCCTGGCTGCCAGGGACAGGGGTCCCCAGCTTGGGGGTGACGTGGGTCTGGTGCGAGCATGCAGGGACCCAGCAGATGGCACTGCCTCCTCACACAGAAGAGCTGGGGACACAGCTGCTGCCCACAGTGACATCCCTCAAGGGACCAGGGCACAGGCAGGCGGCCTGGCCCTGGGGCAGAGGGCTGAGACAAGGGGGGGTCCTTCACCCTTCCCTAACCCAGGGCATCATATCCTGACCCAGCTACTTCTTTTTGGAGGAGAAGGGGACACAGAACAGGGCCCACAGCCATCCCCACCTCATTGTCCCTGGGGCAGGGACACAGAAATGCCACTGGGCAGAAGCAGCCAAGCAGTTTCATGCATCTCTGTTTTTCTGCTCTTTCAGGACAATTTTCCATGGGTATTTTTCAAATGAAAAACCGCTGTGAAAAATTCCTCTTGCATACACCTACCTGTGCACCAGGACCAGCATCCTCCAGAGGCTGGGGAAGGGATGGAGAGATGGAGATATGCATGGGGAATCATAGAATCATTGAATCATTTCAGTTGGAAAAGCCCCTCAAGATCACTGAGTCCAACCATAACCCACCCCTGGCACTGACCCATGTCCCTGAGAACCCCATCTCCGGCTGTTCAACCCCTCCAGGGATGGTGACTCCACCAATGCCCTGGGCAGCCTGTTGCAACACCCAACAGCCCTTTGGGGAAGAAATTGTTCCCAATATCCAATCTGAACCTTCTCTGGCACAACTTGAGGCCATTTCCTCTCATCCTAAGGGAAGGAGAGCTAGAGAGAAGGAAATAGCTGTGGCAACAGGGAAAGAGCTGGGAAGCATCTGGGAAAATGCCCAGGAAGATAGAGGATGAGCCGAGCTGCCCGTTACCCTGCCTGTTACCCTGCCTGTCCACATACACAAAGAACAGGCAAGGGACCCTATCTGCTGGAGATGACAGCGAGGCCAGAACCAGCATCTAAATTAGCATGAAGTGTTTCCATTGTGCACAGCACAATGAGGACCATATGTCAGGGCTGGGGCTGGCAGCCGGGAACAACAGGCCCTGCTGAGGTTTGGGAACTCGTGCAGCCCAAACCCTATTACCATCTCCTGGAGCACCGGCGGCCAGGGGTGGGATGGAGACAGCCAGCACGGGGGGGCTGGGAGCAGAGCTGGGTTTGGATGCAGGTGGCGAGGACATGATGGATCCCAAGGGGTGAACACCAGGGAGAAATCCCTGAGATGGGACAAAAAGGCAGCGCCCAGGTCCCCTCCTGCACCTCATCAGCCACGATTGCTCCTTCAGCCCAATGCTGCAGTCTCCCTGCTCCCTCCCCCACATTTATTATTTCCCCTTTGACACATCTCTGCTGAGCCGAGCTGCAGCCGAGGCCAATTGATTATATGAAGAAATTTGGAGCAAATCAGCGAACAGCTGCAACCTGCCCCCGGGGATGCGCAGGATCAGCACAGACAAAGGAGAAGAGCTGCAAACTTGCTTCCCCGCTTAGGCTGAGATGGGCTGAAGATGCAGGGAGAGGGCTGGGGGTTCGCAGGGGCAACTGGGAAAGGGAGAGGGCTGGGGGAGGGTGTGGAAGGGACCGTGGGGGCTCTGCCAGGGGTACGGTCAAGCAACGGGTGACTTCGTAGCCAAGGCCACACCGATTTCCCAGAGAAATGAAGGAGAGAGGGATTATTGGGCATGTTTGGAGATGCTGACACCTGGACCAGATGTCCTCATCTCTCTGCTGTCACCAGCAGGACTGGGACGTTCGGGGTTTGCTTGTCCCAGTGTAACCAAGCTGGGCTCAGATGGTGACTGCAGACCCAGGGAAAGGTCAAGCCACCATGTACCGTGAGCCTGAGCCTGGACAGTGCAGGTATGACTCTATGAGTGCCCAGAGGACACGTCCTGGTCCCCTGGCCAGAGTGGAGGGTCGTGCTCTCACTCCCACCAACCCCGTTCACTGGCACAGCTGCAGCCATCGACTCCTGCATGGGGAATCTCCTGCCACCACTGAACAGCGCAAGGAAGACACAGTTAGAGATAAGATTAAAAGAAAAGAAAAAAGAAAAGCTGGGCAGTCCAAGTTCAAGATCTCCCTTTTGCTGGCAGTTTAATCAGTTTCCCCCTTCCCAACTTCCTTGTTAACTCACAAATAATAAATCCTTGCAGAGTCTGAACAGTCAAGACGAACACATGCTGGGGCACACCACATACAAGGGTGGGCTAATTAGTTGTTTTTTCACCATGGTCATTATTTTTTTGTTTGCTTATTTTCTAGTTTTCCTTTCAAAAAAGTGCACAACACAGCAAAATAAATAATAACATTTATCAATAAATTAATTCAATAAATATCCTTGTGGCACAGAGACGTGGCTGGTGGGTGGAGGGGAAGGATGGGCTGACCTGCTCTGTTTTCCTGCCCCACTGAGCAGTGCGGTGGCGGGAGCCAGCAGCGGGGACGGCTGCTCCGGCCCTCGGGGATCCCATATTCACTGTCGAGTCCTTGCGGGACAGAGGTAGTGATGGTTCTCCCCACGTTCATGGGGAGGGGGAAACTGACGTACGGAGCGAGGCATTGCTGGGAGCTGGGCAGAGGCAGGGGTGGGATGGAGCCGGGATGTCTACGAGGTGCCAGGAAGCCCAGCTGGGGTTTGTGGGGCTCAGACACTCGGTGTGGGCGGCAGCAAACACCTCGGGAGGGCAAAAAGCAGCAGGTGGGACCCCAGAGGACTCCCTGTTCGCACTCTGGGGTTTGCTGGCGTTCACACAACATGGCACTGACCCTCTCACCACAAGTATTTCACCTCCGGCACATCCAAATCCATTTCCCCCAGCACCCACCATGTGTCCCACGCCACTGCCTGTCTTATGGCGAGGCTCAGTGCCATGGGCCAGGCTGGGCCTTTGCTCCCAGCCCGAAACATTGCAGTTCCTGCACGGTCCTGGTCCCCCATCCGTGTTCTGCTTGTGCTCTTGCCACTGCCAGTGCAAAATTAAGTCTTAAACCAAACAAACACCCAAAAAACAAGGCAAAACATTAATTCTTGCAACGAGCTTCCCCCAGCCTCAGCGTGCCCTTGCTGGAGAAGAGGCTGCTCGGCTCTGCCTTCCCTTTCCCAAAGTGCTGATCCATGTTTGTGGGGGGGGCTGGGGAGAGCCCCGCTTGCTGGACGCTGGGCAAAGGGCCAGGCTGGGGGCCATATCCTCTTCCTCCCCTCTCCAGCGCTCTGCCCTGTGAGTCACAGGTAAAGTGCAGTTTACCCCAGCAGAGCACGTGCTGCAGAAGGTCATGCTGCACCAGTGCCTTACCGGTGTAAACAGGGGGGACCCCTTTGCGCGCGAGTCCCAGCAGCGCCCGCTGCGCTGTGGGGGAGGGACAGGGTGCTGGGGGAGCTGAGCACCGTGTTCCCCTGCACTTCCCCCCCACACTTGTGACCCCCACTCAGGCTTTTTTCACCAGGAGCACAGAACTGGGGAGAGTGGGGAGGGATGAAGTGCTGCACTGGGAGCTCTGGTGCCCCGGGGTTGTGGCTTCACACTCACTGTGCAAAGGAGTGTCAGGCAGCGAAGGCTGGGATGCACGGGGCAGGGAAGCAGCATGCTGAAGTTTGGGGAGCCCAGACCGTGCAACTGAGCGGCCTGGTGAGACCCCGGGTGCTGCTTCGGCTTGGGGCCAGCATGGCGGCAGGGACTTCGCGGGCAGCACAGCGAGTGAGTGCACCTCTCTGGGAATCTGCCACTGCCGTCCACGGGAAGCATGGCCAGGTCCTGCCAGGTCTGCACGCCGCTCTGTGCTTCCTTTTGGGGTGTGAAAAGCCAGAGCGAACACCAAGCAGCTGCTCTGTGCCCAGGGATGCTCCTGGGCTGTGTTCCCTCTGCAGAGAGGATGGTCCTGATGTCAGCCTTTAAGTTCCCAGCATGATGCCAGGGGCAGAGCAGCAGCAAACAGACAAAATGCCCAGACTGGCCATGCTGATGAGGTGGCTGGTGGGAGAAAGCACAGACAGACAGGACCACGGGGCTGCTTGGCACTGTTGTGTTTCACAGGTCCATTTTTTTCTGGCTCATACAAAAGAAGTGACAGACAGACAGACTTGGGCTCAGGGAGTGGACACAGTGGACAGACTGACGGATGTGGGCTCAGGATCCCGTAGGCAGTATCAGTGGGATGCGCAGCAGAAGGACAGACAGAAGTTGGGAGCACAACACGGCCAACACAATCTTCAGGTGGCTGATACAGCAGGACAGACAGACGGCTGATGGACAAAACATCCAGCCTGACCCAGGCAGAATGGACAGACAGATGGACGTGGGCTTGCTGGCGGGGAAATACAGCACTTAGAGAGTAGAGCAGACAGTTGGGAACTTGGTGCATTTGAGCAGATGGATGAACACAGACACAGAAGTTCAGATGCCTAACATGTGGTTTAGGTCATAGATGGACAGACGGACTTGAGCCCTTGGCTCAAATGCCCTGTTCAGGTGGCAGGCAGACAGACAGAAAGACACAGGCTGGGCGGCTCAGACGTCCAGCACGTGGTTCAGGTAGGAGATGTAGCAGATGGCCAGCCGGAGGATCTCAATCTTGGAGAGCTTCTTGTCTGGCGGCAGGGTGGGCAGTAGCTTGCGCAGCTCAGCGAAGGCCATGTTGAAAGCCTCAACACGGATGCGCTCCCGCGTGGCATGGGCTGTCCGGTATTTGGCCGTGGCACGGCGCCGACGTCGACGCTCCTCCCGACTCAGGTGCTGCAGGTCTTTCTTCACAGCATCACCCAGCTCGGCTGCCCGGGACTGAGAGCACAAGCCAACGCCGCTGGTGTCCCCCGTGCTGCCCGTTCGGCCGCAGTCGCTGAAGACGGACTCGGACTCGGAGTGCGTCGGGGGCAGGTCAATCTCTGTCTGGTCCGAATTGAGCATCATCTTCGCGGAAGAAGGCTGGACAGACGGACAGATGCTTCAGAGATGTGGTATGTCAGGAGGACAGACTGACCCAGGCACGACGTCAGAGCAAGTCTGCTGCACTTTAAAGAGAAGGTTTCAGGCTCACAGCAAGCCCCTGGTTATTCTCCTCCTCTTCCTCCTCATCACACACACTCTCTGCAAGGGAATTTTAAAATTTTCCCTGGAGAACTTGTAGGGTGGGTGGCAACTTTCACAATAAATAACGTAAGAAAGATGGCAGGATGCATAAAATAAACAAACAAATAAATAGATATCCTCTGCGTGTATAGGAGCAGAGACCACAGGCTCTTCTGTGCAGCCAGTTTCGGAGCCGTCAGGTGTCAGAGCTGAACTCCTCCCGTGAGCTCTAGAAAACAGAAGCACAGGGGCTCTCAGTATTGCCCGGCTCTTGGCAGACACAAGAGTCAGAGCTAGAGAGCATGAGGGCTCTTTGCTCCACCTGCCCTGTGGTATCGGCCCCCGCCAGAGCAGGGGACAGCCCGCTGGGCTGGGACAGGGCTCCGGGTCCCCAGTTGAGGGCGATGGAGCTGGTGGGATGGCTCTGGAAGAAGGTGGAAGCCATTTCTCCTGGCTCTCCGGAGAGATGACAGGTGGTGGATGAGCGAAGGGGAAAAACAGACTGCGGAGGCGAGAGGAAGGGGGGAGCTTATTGTATAGTAAATGAGCCCGTATGTCATGGATCCTGGCACCCCCGACATATGGAACCCAACACAGCTGCTTTGCTTGATGTGACCAAATAGATGCTGGCTCCCTGCTCCCTCCGGGATGCTGTGCTGCCAGCTGGGAAATCTGCCTCTCCTCTCCCTTCTTCTCCCCCTGCCGCCTTCCCAGCACAGCTCTGGCACACGGCGGGGAGGCTGGGCCCACGGGGGCTCCCAGGCTGGCACAGTTGCCTCCGGCATACCGGGAGCAGCTCTGGGAAAGGCAGATGTGCCACAGGTGCATCTTTTCCCCCCACCAAGCAGGGGAAGGGCTGGGGTGGAGCAGAGGAAAGGGAACAAACTTCATATGGGGAAATGCTGCTGCTAGAAGCAACGGCAGCCTGGGAAGGCGGCCAGGCAGAGATGTACAACATATTACCTCTCCCAGGCCTGACAAGCTTGTAATGAGCCATACAACTGAGAAATGGAAACTCAACAAATATGGACAGGCAGTGACTGGGGAGAAATAGTCCACAGCCTGCTTTAAAATACCAGTGGGGAGCAGAGTCCTTGATGTGTGTTTGCAGAAGCACTGCCCAAGGAACACAAGGAACCTCATAAGCGTGTATAGAATCACAGAATCATAGAATCACAGAATAGTTTGGTTTGGAAGGGACCTTCAAAGTCCAACCTCTCCGCAATGAGGAAGGACATCTTCAACTAGATCATATCTAGAAATGTCTGCACAGCCCCTCTGAGTACCCCACCACAACATACGTGGCTGTTTCTCTGCGTGCTTACACACATGTGTACACATATACACACAGACATGTTTCCCAGCACATTTATGTAAATGTTCCCAGTCAAAGTCTCCTCTGCAAGAATCCGACATCCATTTATGCACAATAATTTACAGCCACACTCATAAATCTACCCAAAGTTGGGCATCTCTGTGTGCACACACACACGCATACACACTCATTTTTGCACTGTGATATTCAGATTTCACTAAAAAAATAACCTGGACATCTGTGCTCTAACACAAAACCTTTCAGCTGTGTGTGAGACTACCGGTAAACCATCCATATCCCAAACTTGTGCAGCCCTTAGCCCAGAGATGACAGAAGGGCTGATGTAAACGTGGCTTTTGGGATCCGCGGAGATGCCCTCTCAAGGCTTTGAGCTTGCAATGAACTGCAGTGCCCTTGGAGCAGGACTGAGTTTGGTTTTGTGTTCCACTTGCTCTCCCTGTGATCAGCTTCAGAGACAAACCAGCCGGGAACCAAGAACCGCGACAAAGTTATTGAATCAGCCACGTCTGCTGTAGCCACCCGCCACAGCGGTGACTCCTGTACCTTTTTAACCTTCTCCATTGTCCCCCTGCTTTAATTTCTTTTCTCTCTCTGTTCTTGTCTCCTTCCCACAGACCCAGGACCTCCTTTCTGGCCCTCAGTGGTGAAGGGATCATTCCTGCCCTGCCCTCGTGAACACCACCCAAAGCAAACCTGGAGCTGGCCAGCAAGCTGGGGCAGCCCTTGGTGGCCAGATCAAGGCTTGCGGTCATGGCCATGTTTCCCTGTGTGCTGGCAGTGCCGCCCCGCTCCCAGTATCCTTCCCTGGAGCATCGCTCCGGCAGCAGGGCCAGGAGAAGGAGGGAAGGTCAGCCCTGGGGCCACACGCATGCCACGGCAGCTCTGTACTTTCAGCCCCAGGGTTGTGGCAAGGAGTTGGTGCGTGGACATCCCAGGATCACGCTCACATGTGCAGCTTCTCTTTAAGTGCTCTCCCCCTGCTTCTTGGGGATGGGGAACCGTATTTGATCTCTTGCACTCTCTTCACCGCTCTTACGTCTCCCTCTTATCCGGTGCTGCTGCTCTGAAAACCACAGGCCTGATCTACTCGTGCTCTGCAAATGCAGGCTCTGTCTCATCCACCCGGGGCCGCACTGCAGGTGCCGTCCACGTGCAGGTGAGCCACCCCAGCAAGAAACTGCTGAGCAACTCTGCTGCCTCCTGGCCTCATCGCTTCAGCACAGGGCAGGGAAGGAGACAAACAACCTCCTAGGACACCAGCACTGAGGCACGAGTGTGTCGCTCTCATCCTGGTGGAGAAGAGGCTGCAGAAGCTCCTTCTCCTTGGGCAGATGGGGATAGTGACCTGGCCCAGGAACAGCCCAGGAAGCACTCACCAGTCAGACATGGGCTGTGGGACACGTTGCTGTTGCTGTTTCAGCATCCTTGCGAGTGAATTCAAGGTGTATCAGACACGGGAGGCAGGAGCCCTGCACAGGGGTCTCTCTCTGTTCTCAGTCACAGAAGGATGTCGGCAGGAGACACCGGACCATTTGCATGAAGACAAGTTTCAGTACTGGACCCAAATAAACTCCTTCTCTCACTCTTCCTTTGCTCGGTGAGTCCAGTCCTCAAAAAGCTTTTCCTTCACCTGGGTGACTTGTGCTCTGAGGTGCTTTCACTCTCCTTCAGATGAACTGTAAACTGTCGTCTTACTAAATTAATCTACTGCAAGAACCTCCTTTAAACCTACACTTGCTCCAGTCCTGCCTTCAGCAAAACCTCGGTAATGCTTAAACCCCCGAGGGGAAGCAATGCTTCCCATCTCCTTGCCTGCCCTTTGCTTTGCACTCCAGACCGGCAGCGTGACAATTTTTGAGGACTCCCTGGCCATGCAGACTGTGACTAGTGCCCAATTTAAGGCCATCTGAATGGAGGTTCCTTTTCTTTTTCCTGATCAGAAATCCCCTGTGCCACTGCCAAGCCCAAAGCAAAGGACACGCAGGCAGGTTTGTGTGTTCAACCTTGCATCGAGTACAAGCAGAAGGGTCAAGCCCCTTCCCAAGAGAGCCTGCAAGCTTTGTGCAGAGGGCTTCCATCCCACACAGACCACGCTGCTTATCTCGCTCTCCCTCTCCCCACCTGCCATGCTTCCATTTTTGAGCATCAAACCTCATAGAATCATCCAGGAGCACTGTCCACCCAGCCCCAGGACAGCCACCTTACCCCCAAGCTGATGACCATTCCCGGGCTCCAGCTTTTTTCTTCCAGCAGGATGAAGCTCAGGTAATCCAGGGAGGGAGGAATTGCTTGGCTCATCTGTCCATTGAGGAGGCAAAAAGTTTCTCTGGGTGTGCACGGTGTCCTGCTCCACAGGATGGACCTGGGGCGTCAGGGGGAGCCCCGGTGGCCTTGGAGCCCGGTCATGCTACTCCTTGAGTAGGAGTGGGAGTGGGCCACCACGCATTGAGATGGACACCCCAAAGAGGCATGTGCCCCATGTGCTATATATACACCCCAGCCTTGCGCGACGGGTCCGACCCCGGCTGCCTCATTGGCCGCTCCAGTGCTCCCCCCCTCATAAATATTAAAGTCAAGCGAGGGGATGCCATTGGCTGTGCGGGAGGTTGGAGCCCCCGGGAGAGGAGGGAGGTGGAGGTTGGATGTGGTCCTGGAGGGTGGATGGAGGTGGTGGGCTGGGAGAGAGGGAGGGAGGAGGGTGGGGGTGCTCCGGGAGAAGGCGACATCTGTTCTCCATGCATATTTCATAAAGGAGAAATAGAGAGATGGGAGCAAACGTGGAAAGGGGAGGAGGAGAGACAGGCAGGCAGGCAAGTCTCTGTGCTGGGGTGGGATGAGGAGCAGGGTCTGCAGAAGATGTGGGACTGATGACACAGCCTTCTTTGTGGCTCCCACTGGTGTGCAGCCCCTGCTGCCGTGGCACGGGCACGTGTGGGAGCCAGGCTGCATGTCTGTGCTGCGCCAGCATGCGTGCGTGTCCGTGGACACACAGCCGCATGCTGCGCGGGTCTGCAGGTGCGTGTGTAGGGTGGGTGAGCACTGGTGGGTGCCCAGACCACAGACAGATTCCAGCAGCAGCAGCAACTATCCTACAGGTCCTGCCTAGCAGCTGCTGTAAAATTCACCTGTAGTAAAGTTTGGTGAGGAGAGAAAGTAAGTGAAAGCAAGCGGTACCTAGAATACACAGGTATTACTTTGAAATGCTGATCCTCTATTTAACCACAAAACAATGATCTCTTTTGTGGGTTAGACTTTGTCTCTGCCTCTCACCCTTCTCCAATTTCAAATTTTCCTGTTAAACTCTGTCTTGCAAATATCTGCTCCAGTTTGTCCTCATTATCCGTAAATTCCTGCATCCCCATCCAGCTCATATGTATCTGTGTGTCCTCTTAGACCTCTCTGTAGTTTCCTTGCTGGAGTCTCCTACCTTCACCCTCTCCCTCCCTCCTCTGAGTGCTGGAGGTTATGGCCCTCCCGTGCTTCCTCCCAGCCCTGGAGGCTGGTTCCCCCTCCCCTGCACTGCAGGCAAAGCCCAGGTGATGGGCATCTGCACTTGGGTGGACTCCAGCCCATGGCATGGATCGGCAGATGGTCTTGGAGTTTGCAGGGCGAGCGGTGGAGGAGGCAGAGGGATCAGGTGGCAGCGAGGAGCCCACCTCGCCATTGCTATGGCACCGATTAGAAAACAATATTCGCCTAATGAGCTCGTGGCAATAGCCACATCCGCCCTGAGACCAGTGCACACGACGCACAGCACGCCCAGGTAGGGCACTGGATGCAACGCGTTCTGCACATCCATCGCACATGCGCCCCACGGACACTTCGCACACGCACACATCATGGCTCACAGGTGGACACGCGAGCAGCACGTACAAATTCACATGGGCGTGTGTACCCTTCACCGTTGCACACCCCATATCCCCCTCCTCCCGTGCTGCCTTGCTCTGCCTGGGCCCCCCCTCTTCCCCAGGAGCCCAATGGGCTGTTTGTGTTTTTTTCTTGCTCGTGCTGCCTGTCCCTCCTCTGTCTCGCCTGCTCAGCCCCGGGCCAGCTCCTCTCTCCCTGCCAGGACGCCAGCAGGGCCCCACCTCTCTCTGCAGCTGATGCTGGGCTGCTCCCGGCATCCTGCTGGGCTGGGCCCGGGGAGGAGGGGAGGGATGGAGTGGAGCCGGCTGCCGGAGCTTCTCCACGGGAATGCCAGACCCGGTCTGTGCTGGCCTCATGGCCATCGCAGCATGCAGCACCTGGGCAAGCAGGCATTTCAGTTCCCTTCAGCAGGCTCCTGCTCCAGCTCTTCTCCCAAGCTGAGGATTTAGCAGCTCCAAAATCCTACCCTGGATCCTCGCGGCTCTCCCAGGGAACGATGCGCAGTGTTCTGTGGGAACACCGACTGCCTGGCTTGTCCCCCAGGCATCGGTCACTAACCAGGGACAGCCCTCTCCAGTGACACAAACACAGCACCCACTCCCCTTTCCCACAATATGGTCACCTTAACGCTGCCCTGGAATGATGAAGACTTTCAGCCTTCCTCCTCCCACAGGTAAGAGCTGAGATTGCAAAAGCCCCTTTATCTGTCAGCATCCAAATTCTGCGCTGCCGGGACGGAGGATTTCACCTGGGGATGTCCCTCAGCTTGGAAAATGGTGGCTCCTTGTACCTGAGAAATGTCTAGGGTCAGGATGCTTCCCTGATGCTGAGTGCAAAGTCTCGCAGAACCGCCTGGCTCGTGGCAGGTAAGACGAACACCGGCGAGGCTGCGCCAGGGAGCAGAGCAAGATGAAGCCACAGCCTCGGGTCTCGTGGGAGGGCGATGGCAAAGCGAGAAACTCAAGATCTTTCTTCTGCACTCTCCGCCATGGCTGCAATCCTCCCCGGTCCCCGCTCACAGCCTTCAGCCCGGGGAGCTGCCCTGCTCCCTGGGAGTCTGGCTGCTACCTCATTCTCCACCTCCTCACTAAGAACTTGTGAGCTTCTAATATCCTGTGGCTGTCCAAAAACTGACGGGATTTGGGGGAGGGAAAACAAGAGACCCTCTAGTTTTGTTCTTCACTTCTGAATTACCCAACTTGCTAGCTGAGAGAAACTGGCATTCCCTGTCAAAACCAGGCAGGTTTCTTAATGGCAGGAGCCCATAAGCCAGAGCCTGCAGAAAATCCTCATTTCCCCTGAATTCCTGAACCTCCCTTTCAACACAGCATCATTGAAGAAGAAAGAGGCTGGAGAACACTGATGGGAGCACGGGCAACTTTTGAAAATCTCTTGATACCTTCAATTTGACCCCGAGTGAGTCCACTGCAGCATTTCCATCTGAGGGGACAAAGTCCTCCAGGACTTGCCCACCTTAATGCACAAGGTTCGGGGATCAGCTGCAAAGAGAGGAGCTGTGGACCAGGGCCAGGGGGACCTGAGCTGGGCTACCCACGTGCACACAGGGAGTGCACAGTGAGGTATGAAAAGGGACTAGAAGAGGCAGCATTTGGCAGGGGATGAAGTGACATATTGTACAAAGACACTGGGGACCACACTGGCCTGGGCTTGTCAGGGAAAACAGTCAGCTTTAACCCTTGTGCTGCTGGAGCAGCCCCAACCAGAATCATAGAATCACTTCAGTTGGAAGAGACCCTCAGGATCATTGAGTCCAACGATAACCTAACCTAACTCTGGCACTAAACCATGTTCCTAAGAACTTGCAACTTTTTTACAGCAAGGGGCTGGATGCCGTGATGATGGGTAGGAGATCTGGAAGATGCCTACCCTACCATGATGCCAGGAAGATCAAGACCCCAGGGGGTGTTACTGCTCATGCCCCTGGCAACTGGTGGGACTGTGCCCCATCTCTCCAGCAAGGACCCTCTGCAAAACAAAAGGCACTGGGCTCCCCCACATTTCTGTGACCACCAGGCTGCTCATTCATGGCAGTCTTCTCCAGCAGACCTGCCTGTTTGGGCTGTTCTCTGCAGTCAAGCAATTGCAGATCCCATACCATCCACAGTGTAACATTTGGTGCCATTACACTTTGTCCAGATGTGCACAAGTGCAGTTTGTGGAGGGGGCAGCTGCCAGCTCCATCCTGTCTGGTTTGCAGCATGCTTTTGCAACCAATGGCTGCAGCCCGAGCTGGCTGCGAAGGTTCAGATGCTCCGCACAGACAGTGTGAGGCCTCTCTGACCACATCATGATGCTCAGCTGGGTGAGCTCCAGCTACCAGACTCTTCAGACAGTGAGTGGGAAGCAGAGCTATTTGGATTGACACTGGAGAAACACCCAGGCAGGCTGTTAATCATCACTTGGGATGATGATGCCCTGCAAAGCCAAGGCTCAAGGCCTTTTTGGGCCACTACATTAGAGCACACCAATCTGTGTGTGTGTGTGCAGGCTGTCTGTGCAAACTGCGTGCGCACAAGTGTGTGCACGTGCAAACCTGGGCCGCAGGGTACGTGTGCATGCAGGTAGGCGGCTGAGCAAGGCCCAGCACCCCTCAGCAAGTGTTTGCACGCTCAGCTGTGTTTACTGTGCATGTGCTCAGGTAACAACAGAAGGTCCCTGAATGGCACAGCTCTCCCCAAGCCCCGGGCACGCTTGCCTGGCTTGTGACAGAAGCTCTCAGCTCTGATAGCCCCTCTCCTCTTCTCGCCTTTGTCTCCCTGGCTTTTATTGAATGCAGGTTTTGTGAGCGGTCGGTGACAGACGGCCCCGGTGCTCGATAACTAGACAATCTGTCACTACCACCACTGACAGCTTTCACAAGGAGCCCCTTTCCTTTCATCCTTCCCGGTTCCCTTTGCCTTTGCTTGTCCCCCTTCCACACGTGCTCCCTGGCTTTGTTCCCCCCTAAAAGCCAAATAGCGACAGAAGTTCCTGATCATAATATTGCTCTAATCGAGTCTGTCATAATCGGATCCAATCTAATTACGTTCAGATCCCTCTCTTCTCCTGACTCTCTCTATTGCCTGTCCATCTGTCCCTCTCTTCCCTTCCAGTCTTTGTGTCCATCCATCTGTTATCTGCAGGCCTTTCTCCCTTCCCATCATCTCCCTGGGCCCCTGCCCCATTTGCAGTGTGGCTGCCCCAGCCCTTTCCTCCAGCGGCTCCCTCTCCAATCCATCTCTCTTAAAGGCCTCTCCATCAATCCATTTAGCAGCAGCTCCCTGCCTCCTCTAGCCCATCTGCTTCTCCCTTTCTGCTGGCTGCGAGATGTAGAGATGCTGATTGTTTGTATGTCGGTCTTGATTAGCCCCAGAAACCTCGCTGTTAAGGCCATGCTGGCACTAGGGAAAGATCACCTGGGTAGCATAGAGCTGTATGTCCTAGGCAGCATCCTCCATCCCCGCCCACCCTCTACCTTCTCTGAGCGATTGCATCACCATCAGGCTGGACATGCAGGTGAAAGAGGCTGGACAAACCACGGAGATAAAAGGATGGAGCCCCAGGAGCGCGGAGCTGCACAAGGCAGGCGGGGAAACAGCAATCTTGAATCTTCCCAAAGTACCTTCCATTTTTCTCCAGCCCTGGTTATTTCTCTCCAGGAATGCACACGGCTGGCTGGATGATGGGCAGACGGATGGCTGGATGCGCAGGCATGGTGGTGGTACCTGCCTGGATGTTCTCAATGCACACAGAGGGGACAAGGCAGAGCAGAGCCGCGGCAGAGGGCTGCAGCGGTACCCACTGGGGGAAGCAGGTGCCCACGTATCAGGGTGTAGTGGATTTGGGGTCACTCAAGGGTCTCCTGTGCCTTTCCCAGCAGCACCTGGTCCCTGTCAGAGACAAGGGCAGCCACAGAGATGGACCCTGGGCATGATCCAGTTTGGCAGTTCCTGTGCTCCTATTTGTAGCAGTCAGACCCTGATTTTAAACACATGTTGGACTCAGATGCCTGCTGGGTGCCAGCCAATGGCCCTTTCTTGCTGTGATAGTTATATCCTGAGCTAGGCTGCCTTCATTCCTTCATCTGGACCCTGTAGCTGCTCACGGGTATGGCACAGAACACAGCTGTCAACAATCATGGCAGCAGGACTACTAGAAACATACCATAGGCTACTGGACAGAGAGAGTTCAGAAAAGGAAACAGACTGGTGAGGGGCTGGAGCACAAATGTGATGGGAGCGGCTGAGGGACCTGGGGGGTTCAGCTGGAGGAACTGAGGGGAGACCTTCTGATCCCTGAACTGCCTGAAAGGAGCTTGGAGCCAGGGGGGTCGGGCTCTGCTCCCCAGGAACAAGCACCAGGAGCAGAGGAAACGGCCTCAAGTTGAGCCAGGGGAGGTTGAGGTTGGATCTTGGGAACACTTGATTCCTGGAAAGGGCTGTGGGACATTGGAACAGGCTGCCCAGGGCAGTGCTGGAGTCACCATCCCTGGGGGGTTGGACAGACGCAGCGATGAGGTTCTCAGGAACAGGGGTTAATGCCAGGGGTGGCTTATGGTTGGACTCAATGAGCTTGAGGGGCTCTTCCAACCAAAATGATTCTCTGATTCTATGACAGAGCACTGGACTAGGACACAGCACTCGATGTATTCTTTAGACAGCAGCATCATGCAAAGGCTCTGTTATGTCTGTACCCACTTCAGTGGTCCACAGACCAAAGCTCTGCCAGTCTACGCAGGGAAATGATGGGTTCTGACCCACTTCAGAGACTTGAGGCACAGGGCATACAAAGCTTTGAGCTCTCTGAAGTATTCAGCATAGACAGATCTAGAGCAGTTTGAAGGCATGTAGAAGGAGTAGCTCTTCTTCACGAGGCAAGCGGGTTTTCTCCACATATTTATTTGGCAGTTAAAGCTAAATTCTGTCCCTGTAAATGATGGTCCCAGCAAGGCCATCTGTGGGACAGCTCAACTGCGGCCAGCTGCAGCCACTGCTGCCCAAAGCACATATGCTGGGCTCCAGCACCGGGAACAGGAGAGGCACCAGAAGCTGGGCAGACTGGAGGGGAAGGAGGAGCAGAAGTGAGGAGCAGAAGTGTTAACTCAAGTAGTGTTAACTCAAGTCAGAAAACTAGTGACTTCTCAGAGAAGTGGCAGAGAGCACAGTACTATGAACACTGCTCTGTGATGCCCCAAGCTCAGTCCTCAGCCTGAATCATGCACTGGGAGCTGCTCCTATAGCTCACCCAACAAACTCTACTGCCCTTAGTCAGAAAGCCTCTTTGGTCTCCAAAACTCAAGCCCTCTGCCTCCCAGTCAGCTTCATCTCTATTTTAGCTGCTGATAAAACATAGAAAAATTATTTAAGACGACACCAATTTTTGATTCCTGTCTCCACCATTTCCTTCTCCCAGAAGCCAAACAGACCTGGCTTTGTTCTGGGTATTAATTAACTTCCCTGCCTCTTAATATTCCAGAGCCATAAAGTTCCCAGGAGCTGAGAGGCTGAGCGCTAAGAAAACATACATTTCCTCTCCTTTCTCCTTGTCTCATTGACTGTCACCCCCATATGTCTCCCCCTCAGGGCATGAGGGCAGCTGCAAACCCTCCTCTCTGGGCTCAGCCCCAGCCCTCTGCCTCCTGGGAGGCAGCTGAGTTCACAGGTCAAGAGAGTCAGTGGCATCTTCTTTTTGTGCAGAAATCCCTGTTAGAGTTGCATGGGGAGACAGGAGAGGAAATTGATGCTTGCAAATTATGTGTGTGCATGAAGGGGGCGAGGGGGGTGTCTCAGCAAGATGCCTGGGGGCTCTGTGATGGAGAAAGCATGTGCCAGCTGCCCTCCTCGGCAAGATGAGCCGGGGGTTGCCCAAAAAAACGAGTCTGCGCTTTGGTGGAGCTGGAGGTGGTCTGGGGTAATCTAGGTGCTCTCTCAGTACCAGAGGCATCGTTGGAGTCCCAAGGAGAGGCTGTGGGGATATCGGTGAGCATGAGACTTCTCATTGAACTGTAGAATGCAAGGTATAGGGATGAAGGTAATTTTGTAGGACAGTCAAGGACAGTCAGGAGAAAAGTGAGGCTGAGAGATCCCTGGGTTTCTGTCTATTCCTGGCTCAGCACCTTGTAGCCAAAAGAGCCGTCAGCAGGTAGTGAATTACTTCTCTCCCAAGTTTGACAGGAAAGGAATTTCCAGTGTCCTCTTGATCTTCTCCAGGGCTGCCCTGCCAGCACCAGTCTCACTGGAACTGGACACAGGGAGGAGACGGGAACAGGTGCAGAGCTGCAGCCTTCACCACCAAACCCCGTGCAAGGCGCAGACAGGCAGGTGCCCCTGGGAGTGGGTGTCCCAGCCCTCACTGGCATCAGCAGGCTGTTTATTTGGAGGAGCAGTTCAGCAAGACTTGCCAGAAGTTGCATCACCTCTTTTTTGCCCTGGCAGAGGGCTGCAGAACTTGCTTCTTCCAGGCTCCACCTCTTGAAGGTGTGTTTGCCTGTGGGTACTCAGCTGCTTTCGCTTTTCTTCCCTGTTTCTTTGGTCAAACTGTGGAGCAGAGAAAAGAGCTTGCAGACCCTCAGTCCCTTTCAATCAGCAGAATAACTGACCTGCTGGTCTTAATGCCTGAAAGACGCCAAGGATGTTAAGTGCTTGGACAGAACTCAAGGCCGTCCAGCACCTATAAGCATCAGGAAGAACTGGTTAGACGAGGAATAATGTAAAACAACCTCAAAATGTAGTAGTTCTGGAAGAAGTACTCATGATTTGGAGCAACAAGGCAAAGACTAAGAGAAGAGAGTATTTTCCCAGTACCTAAACTTGACTGTGATGTTGAACTGAAACAGCGTGAGCTTTTGCCTCCTCTGCTGGCTCTGCTAGAGGCAGGGTAACCTTTGTCACCCGGGAGAGCATCTTAAAACACTGCAGCAAGGTTTGTCAGGAGAAATCTGTCGAAGCCAGAAAAGAGCTCAGTACCTCTAGAGCGTTCCCGTTAATTGGTTCCCAGCTGGACTGTGTCCTCCTAGACCAGCTATGACAGACACAAGTGGCCCTTGCTGCATCCTTTCCCTTGGCCAAGAGGCAGCCAGGGTTACTCTGCTGTGGGTGGCTGCTTCAAAGACAACCAGACACGGAGCAGAAAAGTTGTCTGCTTTCCCTACCTTTTGCATAATTTTCCATGCAAACTTTTCTAATTATCAAAGCAAGTGGGCTTTGAACAGGGGAATTATGTCATTCATCTCAAAGAAGTCCAGCACACATCAAAATACACGTAGTTGCACCTCAGTAATTTTGTTTCTGCTGTAAAGATAAAAATGAATCTATGTATATACCAGCACTCTACTTTCCACATTCATGTACTGAGAAGGCACTTACTATTGCTTATTAGCATTAGGGATGCTCTAATTAATGTACATAATCTCGGGAGTGATGGAGAAAAGCGTATCAGGGGAGTTATCAACTTTAAGGCTTGCACAGCTGAGGACAGCTGCTGTTACACCACAACGGGCAGGAGGAAAACGAGAGAAAACTCAGCCCCAAACCAAAGGCAGCTACTGCATGTTACGAAGGAAGATAAACAAGAAGTCAAGCCTGTTTTATTTTGAAACTGGGGACGTACCTACTGCAGATAACTGTACTCAGACTGAAGGCATGGAAAGGATGGCTTAAGAGGGAGCCTTTCCAGGGCTAAGACACTAACTCTGGGCTTAAAGCAGCAGACAGCAGCTCCCTAAGGGGCAGCGATTTAGTAGCTGTACACAATAGCTGCAAAGGCTTTCCTAGTCCCAGCGGAAGGGAATGAGCACTCCCAAATCCAGTCAGCTCTTTGTTTGAAGATCAGCAGTGACACTAGATGACTGGATAGGTCAGAGATCCCAGTTCCTCCCATGTATGATCTGACAAGGGATGCAGGTGAACATAAGACTTTTTGCATCATCTTGTTTCTGTATAAATCACGATTTCATTCTCCACAACACACACAGCAGTTTCTTTCACCAACACTAGCTTTACTTTAACAAAACACCTTTGTATTTCAGGTCCAGTTCACCGTCAAGGTCTCAGAGCATCCCCTCCGCCCTGTGAGACAGGGCAGCAGCAGGGCCATGTCACCAGTGAGGACACTGCGAGGGGCAGGGAAGCGGCCACAGCCAGTCTGGGGAAGAGAAACCTGGGGACTCGGACTTGCTCTCATGGCTCATTTATTTCCCAGACAAGTCCCACAATCCCGACTATTTCTTCCCCACCTCCTTTCATCCAACACTCAGGCCCGATTCCCCAGAGGAGGGAAGGCTCAGATCTGCACGGCACAAGCCTCATCATCAAAAGCCAGCTGAACAAAACAAATTTACTGACCATGGCAAAACATGACGAGGAGGGCTGGAAACACCGATAGCCACTGCCTTTTCCTTTTACCCTCCCTGTGCAGCAATACTGCTGGCACCAAGTGAGTTTGAGAGACACACAAACCCCCAGCTCAGGTGAAATTTTAGACTGACAGTCAAGTGAAAACTTGCAGTCTTCTCCAGCGCTGGCAGCAGGAGGGAAAATGTGTCTCTGCTAAAGCGCCTGCCAGCCCTCGCTTCTCCCTTCCTTTTGTCAGGCACCGCTAGGAGGGTTGCTCATCGCAGTGTCTACAGGGAGACCTGTTGGCCATCCGAGGAGCAGCGTCGGCACCGACAATGGAGGCAGCTGTTTGTTCGCCTCACCAGAGAGCAGCTCTGAACAAAAAGCTGGGAGTGGAAAACGGGGCTGGGAGCAGTAAAAGGGTGTTTTTCTGTTTGTATGGGAAAAAAAAAATTCCAACCAGAAACCTTCAGGAAAATAAAAAAAGAGCCCAAATCCAAGCAGAGAATCTAGATTTGAAAAACAGAAGAGAGAGCAGTATGGGAAGGCCGCATTTTTAATCTGAAAATTATCAAGAACCCTGTGTGGAGAGACTACAGTCTGAAAACCAGCGAGTTAATTCCCTGTCATCCCTGAGAGCACAACGTCTCTCTCTTATCCAGTTGTAGAAAGAATTCAAAGTTCACAGAGAGCCAAAAAACAAATCAGACAAACTCCATTTCTCCCGAGACCAAAATATATTGCAACACCCAGCGGTTTTGGTCCTTTTGGCAGCAACTAAGACAAAATAGGCAATGGGTTAATTTGTAAGCGGAGATTTTTTAATTAAACGGAACTATTTATATATATACAAAACCCAGAAAATATTGCACCATTTAAAAAAAAGGACATTTTACATCTAATCATCTGTTAAACATACCTTGCCCTCCCTGCATTGTAGTAAACACAGATTCACAGCAACTGTTGGACGTTAACAGGCAACCTGTGCTGCCAAACACCACGTAATTCCGCTAGTCCACATCCATCCCACAGAAAATACCTTTCCCCTTTCCACCCCACCTTCCTTTAGGGAACAAATCCATCCCATTGTTGTCTCAGTGGCATTCAGGACCAATCCTCTCAAGTTGCTCGAAATTAAGGACAAATTAAAAAGAAAGGCTTCGGGAACTTCTCAGTCACAGTTTCTTTCGGGGTTGGTCGGCACTGTTTTCTGGGCAAGTCTCTTATGTTTTGGGGCTCAGTCTCCAGAACCCAAGCACAGAAGCTCTGGTGAGAACCATTTGCATCCCTATCCAGAGAGAGGGGCATTCCAGTGTAGTTTTATATTTGACAATTGGAATCCAAGGGCTAAGACTTCTCAAGCCCCGAGAGCATCTTCAGTAAGCCACAGCCCCAGGGTCCCGTGGGACGCTAAAAAGCACATCCGCTTTGGCGTTGATAAAATATGTGGCGAGGAGAGAGATGATCAGAATGGCAATGCCCACAACCAAAGTGATTATCTAGGAAGGGATGAGAAACACTCAGCATTGTTACACACACAAATCTGCAGCACCTTACAGAATTTGCATTAGTCTCTGTCAGAAGCTACAGAGACCAGCTTGTTACTGAGCACTGTGTGCATTAAAATACAAAGATAATCTGAGGACCTTACGGTCTCAGACAAAAGCAACTACCAGACAGGATCAGGTCAGCTTTCATTGAAGTTATCAACAGTGCACACAAACAAATGTTTAAGACAAAAGGTAAAAAAGTATCACAGATAAAGGACATAGCGCATTTCAGAGTGGTTGACACAGTTTGCAAAGATTTTTAATGAACACTCAATGTGACACTTTGGCTACTCCTGCATGAACCGTCATCTCCTCCGTCAAGGAACTGTAAACGCCTTCAAGCACCACAGTTACTGGCAGAATCAACATCTGCCAACAGCCTCTGCATAACTGAGATCACCTCCTGCTCAGCACCTTTCCTGCAGCCTAAGTGCCAAACCAGTCCATTAGATTCCTCTCTGACAACCCTTCTCCCTGTGGGGTAGGACTCCCATTCCCAGTCTCCCCGAATATCTCAGGGCAGTCCCCATACAGTGGCCAGAAACACACTGCTACGACTCTCACGGTACGTCTTCTATGGGGTCAACACTTCAGGGATGGCTGGGCTCAAACTGTGCCTCTCCAGGGCACCAGATCTACTGAGCTGTAACAGGCCGACAGGCACAGGCAAGTCACAGTGCCACACAAATAAATTGCTCATATTTCAAATAATCACCTGAGAAATGCAACAATTGCCTGGGTTTCTACAGTTTTTAGGTGACTTATTGCCAGCAAATGATGATGAAGTTCTGGAGTCTGTCCTGACAAGGTGTGACATCATTAACAGCCAACCATAGGACACCAAGAGAGGCAGAGAGTCCCAAAGTAACGGTATGCTTAAACCTTATTCTGCTGACACCCAGCTCAGGGCTGCTCAGAATCTGAGACGCTGAACCAACAGCAGCTTTCGTTGGTGAAGGTTTGTGCAAAAGTTATTTCTTGGCTGTTGAGGGCAGATTTGAACTCCAGGAAGACCTGGGTTGCACATCATGTAAAACACCTGAACAGCCAGATTCACTGCCTTGCCTTCCTGTGCTTGGGGAAGGAGTTAAGACTCCTGTCACTTCTTTTATTCACAGAGTTCAGCAATTATACTGCACTGTCTCAGGCCCAGTGACCAGTTTATTAACCCACAAATGGCTGGAGGTGGTAGGGTTATCACCAGCTGTGCATTCTTGGTTACCTCTTTCTCAAGGATCAAAGCCTGGCTGTTCTTAACTGAGGAGCTCACACAGGATGATGGTACAAGATTCTGTAACAAACTCTGAATTGTTTCTTCAGCTGTTAGGAGGCGTTATTCAAAGCCCTACGGATTTCACCCATTCACTTTTGTCTTTTTCTCTGGTTTTCTCTTCCAGACACGTACAAACTCACCTCTAGCTCCTTGCTGGCTACCAGAAATATTCGGGCACGGATCTCTTTCCACCGACTCTCTGTCCACGTGGAGTACTCTGTAGATCCCCACTGTCTCAGCTCGAAGGCAGGAGAGAGTGCTTTGCTTAGATGAACGGTTGACCGAACACAGTAGGGGACTCGTGATGTTGAGTTAGGGTCCAGGGAACCCTGCACCCAGGAATATTCATACATCTGCAAAGAAAACACGAGAGTGAGAGACAGCAAACGGTCACTAGCAAATAAGTAGACTACCTCCTTGTTCTGGAACCTTCCCCATGTCCCCAGAGAGAAATAGAGACTTTACAGAGTGTTCTCACTGTAAAGGGATCCTTTTCACAGAATGGTTGGGGTTGGAGGGGACCTCTGGAGATCATCTAGTCCAACCTACCTGCTAAAGCAGGTACAGGAATGTGTCCAGGCAGGTTTGAATGTCTCCTGAGAAGGAGACTCCACAACCTCTCTGGGCAGCCTGTTCCAGGGCTCTGGCACCCTCAAGGTAAAGAAGTTTCTCCTCATATTCAGATGGAACCTCTTATGCTTCAGTCTCTGCCTATTGCCTCTCATCCTATTGTTGGGCACCACTGAAAAGAGTCTGGTCCCATCCTCTTGACACCCACCCTGGAGATACTTATAAACGCTGATGAAATCCCCTCCCGGCTTCTCTTCTCCAGGCTGAACAGAGCCAGCTCTCTCGGTCTCTCCTCAGAAGAAAGGTGCTCTAGGCCCCTAATCGTCTTCGTAGCCCGCTGCTGGACTCCCTCCAGTAATTCCTTGTCCTTCTTAAACTGGGGAGCCCTTGGGCATTAAGATGCCTCCTTGTAGGAGGAGTTTCCCAGCTGTCCCAAGTGTTATTATGAGGAATTCTTAACCAGCTTTCCTCAAAAGCAGAAAACAGCAAATTGGACAGCAGATGCCTGTCACCCCACTCTGACTGATACTTACTTCCTTCTCACTGTTGGGTGTTTTTTCAGGGTTCAGACACTCTTCCTTGGTGAGGTTCACAACAGTGCCTGTGAGGTTGGCTAGGACGTACTGCACAAGGTAGGTGGTGTTCACAGGGCTGGAAACGGCAACGTAGTGTTGAGGAACGTCACCTGGAACAGTCGGAAAAATGGGATTGGTGGGGAGATGGCCAGAACCAGACAATGTTAGTGTGGCGCTTCAGAAAGCTGCCAGGTAACATATGGGGTCAAACCCATCCCTGTGTTCTTCTTCCCTATGTTGCCCTTACCCAGAATTCCTTTTAAGTCTGGTTTAATGATGGACTGAAACCACGAATTGTTCATTTTAATCAGAAACCCATACAGCATTCGAGAGACCTGGAAAGAGACGGAAAATGGTTTATACAAAGAGGAGAGAAAATAGCATCTTAACAGCTATACCTCTTAAGATCATTCATCTGACACATGACAGGGGCCAAGAGCACAGCAAAAGAGAGACCATATGTCACAACCGAATATAATTCAGGACCAAGCTGTGAAAATTCAGTTTGATTTCAGTTCCACTGACTCCTTAGCTGATCACTGTGGCACACATTGCCATTTCACCTCAGCTTCCTCTTTTGCTTTACGGAATGAGGATACAGGTCTGTTTTGTAGAGGGCTCATGAAATTTAATATCCGTCCAGCGACTGAGAAGCAAGGAGCTAGGGAAGGGTGAAAGGTTTTTGATTCAGCTGTGGTGGAGAAAAGGAGAAGGGGAGAGGCAAAGCCCTCATGGAGAGAGACAGGACAGCATGCTGTGTAAACACATATAAACAGAGACAGAAGGGGGGTTCGTGAGGGCTCATCAGAGATGCCAGGGACTCAATTCCATCTGCTTGTACCGTTTTTGGATCTGCCTGAATAGCAGAGGTGTTGTTGGCTCCCCCTGCAAGTTGGTAGAGAGCACGGGCGACCACTGTGGCAACTTCTGCCAGAGACTGCAAAGGAAAAACACTCTGTGTTAATCAAGATAGGCAGATTCAGCAAAACAAGCAAGGAGAGCAAGCCAGAATCTACCCATCCATCAAAACACTTACATTGGGCTAGTGTTTGAGTGCCTATTGCCTTTGTCGCTGTACAAAGCACTCCTGCCTTCCTCCTGCCCTTTTTGGAAACAGCTTTGCCCCTCTCCCCATCACCCTGCTTGTTATCTGCCCTTACCCAAAGCCCCATCCAACCCAGATGCAGTAGCTTAAGAAAAATGCAAAGCAGGAACCTTGGCTGTGTCTGTGACATACTCCAAAGTCTCCTCTGGGCTGAGCCCCTCGGGGTATTGCATCTGGATGTTCTCTGGAGTGTCGTACATGCTCTGGTAGTATCTGAAAAGAAGCAGGCAAACAGAGGTTGGGGAGGGGCAGAAAGAAACCACAGGGCATGGAATTCAATTCAGAGTCTGCCTAAAGCAAACAGTGGGAGCAGTCTCCTGGGAGCAGAGATACAGCCCTGCCAAAGCGCTGCCCTGCCACACGCTCCTTAAACCAGTTAATGAGGCTTTATAATTAACTTGGCCCTTCCGCAGCTTCTCCCATCTGAGGATCTCCAAGCAATTTCCAAGCTGTGATTAGCTTTCAGGTGGGCAACAGCCCAATCTATTAAATGGGCAGAGAAACTGAGGCAAGGACAACCCATGCAGAAGGTCTCCTGGGACGAGAGCTTTGAATGCAAGTCATGTGAGTGGATTTTATTAATGCCTCATCTCGAAGGCAGCGAGGAATTCCAACTACAAGACTACAAGTCTACAAAAGATTTACACCAAGGCATCTGCGGCACATGCAACTGAATGGGGAACTGGGCGGAACGCCCACGGCGTAGTCTGACATTCCCAGCCAACCAAGGACTCATCCTCCCAGTCTAAAGACGGGTCACACAGCGCCGAGGCATGTTTTCCTCCACCCCAGCTCTTCTTATCCCTTTAGAGTAGTGCAGACTTAGAGGTGAAAGGGAATTTACTTCCCTTTGATTGCTAGAGATTCTCAGAAACAGCAGAGAAGGGTTGAAGATAAAGGGAAAGAGACAATCGGAAGAGTCGGGGGGAAGAGGAGAGGCATATGTCTGTCCTCTGCCCCATGTCACTTCCAAAGTTGATGAGGAGCAGGGGATCCCCAAGGAACACATTGTAGTAGGGTCATGTGAGGTGAATGAAAGTGCCCTTTCCAATGCCTGGGGCCTTCTGCCATCACAAATAGTAAGCTATATTTAAAAAAAAAAAAAGAAGAAGAAAAAAAAAGGCAGCTAGCTTCTGGAAGAACAGATGAGGCTTAGGCACGCTCAGTTGCCATTTGCTCACCTCTGGCTTCCAGCCAGCTGTGGGGAACATTTTCTGTACAAAACTGGATTTCTTTCGCTTGTCAGAATAATTATGTTGCGCTTGTTCAATTACATGGCACATGCTTCCTCCTCTGCTCCCCCGAACTGCTGCTCTACATGTATGTTAGCCAGTACACCCTGGGCACAGGCGCTGCAGGAGCTCAGGTGCCCTCTGCTGGCTCCGCCGCCTTCAGCACAGGGGCCAGGCCATGCACGCATGGCCCGGAGACATACCTGTTCTGGAAAGCTGCCTGGTGGTCAGTCAGGACCACTCCAGGGATGTGCCGGGCCCGAAGGAAGCGCTGGAAGGAAGATGGGGGAAGAGGCTGCGAATATCCAACCTCCTGTAAACTCACATTTGCTCCCATGCTGCTGCTACTCAGAATATCTAGCAATTTCTTAACCTGAAAAATAAGAGAAAAAGGCACCGTCCCACTATTCTTTTGGATCTATAATTTCTCTGGAAAGGTTAACAACCTGATCATCTGCAGCGTGCTGAAGATCCCACAGTATTTTGGCTAGGTGACTGACTACATATTGCTTTCTATTACCTGCACTTTAACAGAGTCATTCATTCGAGAGACAGGGTCTGTATGCATCCATAAAATTGAGCCATTCCTTAGAGCCACCTGCAAGAAAAAAATCCCCACCGTAAACGCACGACTGGAAATCACTGAGTCTTGCAGAGCAGGGAAGTTCAGTCCAGGGAAAAGTCAAAACCAGCAAAAGGCTGGCTGGGAAAACCACAGCCAAATTATCAGAGAAGCAGGGAATGAAAAGTCCTCTAACTTAACCCACACCTGATTCAACTCCACAAAGGAATGAATGTTGTCCAAGCGGAGAGGAAACTTGTCGTTTTCCATATCATACACCATTCGGGAGCTGCCAATGTAATCAAAGGTTTCCTGCGACAGAAAAAGAAATCACACATGAATCACATAAGATTGCTGTCTGGCACAAAAGCAATATCTGAAAGGCTGAGGTGGAACAAAACCAAAAGCTTGAGGGCCAACTACTGCACCAAGTATTTCTGAAGGTTTGTGTAGCCTGGCACGCACCAAAAGTAAATATTACGTTGTCCCTGGTGCCAAAGACAAAGGTGTTGCAGGCAGGGACAGAGCAAAGGACAAAAATTAAGGCAAACAGCAAAAAACCAGGGGACAGCTATTAAGCTCCACAACCAAGAAAGGCACAAAGGCAAAGTCAGACTGAAGCGAGCACTGATATCTGGCAAGGCACTGCGAGTGAACAACAGCAAAGACATTCATACAGCCTCTGCTCTGGCATACGTTGTCCTCCTTGGTTTTGGGGAAGGAGGACAGCAAGTCAGGGAAAAAGGACAATTCTCCATTCCAGGAAATAAAAATATGAAGCTTTCCTGAAAAGAGGGGTATCTGTTTCCCTTGAAAAAAAGGGGGGTAGGCAAGGCGGCAGAAATGAGTATGTCAAGGGAGCTACAAGAAGCTGAGCGTTGCCTGGGGAGGAGCCGGCGCCCCTAAGAAGAGAATTCCGGTGAGAGATGAGCAGCGAGGTCAGCCAGCCACCAGCCATCGCCGCAACGAATTTACAGCCAAGTCTTATCATTCCTCCTCCACTCAGGGAGCACGACAGAGAATGTTTGCTTCATCGTGCTCTACGTCTCCCTCCCCCAAGGAAATTCTGGCTAGGGATGGATGTGCTGAGCAGAGCGAATGAAGGGAATCGCAGGGCCACAGAATGGGAGCCAGTTTCACAAAGCTGCACAAAAAAACACCCATCAGTGCAGATGCCTTGAGGGGAACATCAGCTGTTGGCCATCAGTCCCTCCTCTACAAGCTTGTTCTGCATTTCCACAGCTGCTGGCTCCAGTGCTGGGTTCTCAGAAAATGAGCTACATTTTGCTGCTGTCAACACATATATTTTTAATCTAGCCTTCTTTGGGCTTCATTTCAGAATTTAAAGCCTGGCCACTGCAGTTCATCCTGAACTGAAAGAGAGAACAAACATACAGCCAGGCACACTGGGAAGAGAGGGGAGGGAAAGCAAAGTTTGTGTCATTCATCCAGAATGAATTGTGGGGCAGAAAATTAGTTGCCCCAGTGGAAGCTCCATCTGCTGTTGTTATCCCAGTGCATTTAAGATCCCATTCTTGCTGGGGGAGCAGAGAAAATCACGGTATGAGGATGCAAACAAATGACTCTGCACAAAGAGTAGGGAAAAAGCTCATTTGCAGGGAGCCAAGGGTTGATTTGTTATCTTAGAACAAGCCAAATGGGGGATGACGCTGCTCCTCTTACCCCTTGGAAGAAGGTGAACATGATATTCCTTTGTAGCAAATGAACATCTGACGCTTTATGAAGGGCTTCGGCAGCAGCCAAGTGGGTGACGAAGGAAGAGACAGCGCTCTCTGCCCCGGGTGCAATGTTCCAGAAGAAGGAATGGCTGTCGATCTGTAAGCATGGACAGGAGGCGTAAGAAATGTGCACACGGAGAGAGGAACACCGTACCAGGAAAGCAAATCCATCGCCTTCCTCCTATCCCACTCATCCTACTGATATGGGAAAAAACAAAGTACCCCGTCTACCCTAACCGAAAATACCAATTGCATTGCTGCGGCAGTCCTGAGGCCTCAGAGCTCTGCCCCCGCCACCCTCAGCCCTGACCCAAAATAGAGATTCTTGAGCGTGCCGTAATTTTAACGCTGGCAGCACTGTTCAACACTGGCCTCCGAGACGGCAGCAAAATGGAGTTTTGAACTGGCCTCTTTGGAAGTGTAAAGTGCCTGTAAAACAGACTGCTAGATGGGGAAGCAAACTTCTTTCCTAGCCCTCACACTGACTCAGTGCTTGACACACAACAAAATCTCCAAGTGATTCAGTCTCCTCTCCCAAAAAATACAGATGACCCAACTGCACGGTCTGCTTCTCTGCAGCACATTTTGAGGATGTGAAATATCTTAGGAAAGCATAACAGACACACCAACCACTTCCACTTGTCTGGTTCCATCAGTGAAGAAGATGCTGAAAAACGTCTCGCATAAGATAGCAAGAAACAAAATGCAGATGTTTTATATTGAAACAATAGATAAATATACGTAAAACTACCAGCTGAAAGGCTCATACTTGCAGAACCACAATAGCCAGTCGGATCTAAAAGAAGGTTTGAAACACAGGAAAAAATCAAAATATACAAGGAGTATATTCCCATAAGACTAAGTCTCTGTCTTTCCAGAATCCTTCCAGTCCACACTCTAAAAGCAAGATTAAGAGGTACCTACTCGCGTAGCGACAATAATAACTTCCTTCTCAGGATCAACTTTTCCAGAGGAATTGATAGGTTGCAAGGTGCTCCAGACATTGTAATCAAGCAGAGGATCACACACAACCTCTAGGAAGCAGAAAAAAACATGGTTTGAGTTGAGCCTACAGCAGTGACAAGTCAGAAATGTGCTTTCTGGTCAGCTGTAGCTCATCAGTGGCTCTATCACAAGAGAAGATTTGTGCTCAGTGGGGATGAAGTCCTGGTCCCAAGAAAGCCACTGGTAAAACATCCCTCAGGATTTAATTTCATGCATACACAGCCTAACAGAGCAGTAAGCTCAGAGCCATTCTTGATGATTTACATAGCAGGTATTAGGTCCCATCTTTTTTATACATTATTCTCCAAACTGAAAACAAACATATTTTGAAAAGGCTCAGTTGACAAGCAAGCCTTTAGGGAAACTCTAAAATTTTCTTTCTTTTGCACAACTGTATTGCACTGGGATTTTTATGACCAGGCATAATGTCAAGGAAAGAAGGAATGTGCTCACCTGGATTAATGCTGAAGGTGCTTTGGAGGGAGCTGCGCCTCATGCAGGTGACGGTGCTGGTGACGGCGTGCATATGGGAAAACAGCTGCATGGCACAGAGAGGGTACTCGGGGCCTGACCCACCGCGAGGGACATTATGATCTTGATAACACTGTATGGAAACAAAAATCAGGACAAAACAGTATTCCTGTAAAACCATTGTGTACTGCATCTAAAATTTGACAGTTTTACTGTAGATTTCAATATCTAAGCTGAGAGAAAACAAAACTTCCACCCCCTTTCCTGAACAGTGGCAGGAGTTCCCCTTCTGCTTGCTGAGGAAGCTCAGTACCTGCTTAATAACTTGAGTCTCATTGGCGTCTTCAAGGAGAAAAATAGGGAAGTCAAAATCCTCATATGACAGCCCATTGCTCACAGGGTTCCACACAGTCCTGTTGCAGTGTGCAAACTCAGGGCCGTAATCTTTGGAATAGACACCTGGCAACAGAAAGAAACAGGTGAATCAGAGCCTGGAAGAGAGGAACAAACAGCAGGAAAGGTAGGGCCTGCTGAAAAAACAGAGCATGAGCACCATGACGAGCTCAGGAACCAGCTGACAAAAGCTTGGAGGGATGGAGCTGGTCACTGCATGGGGCAGAGCGGCAGAGAGAGTGAGGAGAAAGACGCTGGTGGGACGCTGGCGAGAGTGCTCAGCAAGCAGTTATGACGTGCTGAGAGAGTGGAGGACGCACACAAAGGAACATTATACTTCTAAAGGAGGAACATACAAACCTGCATTTTGTGAGCTCATCATGTGCTGGAAGTAGCCCTAAAGCATCCATAATGTGCCAATCGTTTTAACACCTAGATACTGTGCAAATAGCATGAAGGCAGGGACGTGACAAAAGCCAGCGCGTCAAACTCATGGCAGGAGTGTACACACAACAGAAAGCTCTGTGCAAACTACTGAAGGCGTTGCGATTTCTCCCCTCCATGTGCAATACAGTAAATTTGCTGCATGAAAAACCAGTGAGACGAAAACCTGAAACCCTGAAACCACAGGGGGAAATCAAGGAGGCGGGATGGAATTTTAAAAAGCCGTGACTGGCCCAGAGGGAAGGTTAACACACTCGCTGCTCAATCTACGCAAACATGAGATGCTTTTACCATCACGTGTGGACAAAGTACATGTTTCATGCGTTAAAGAAAAGGAAGTTACAACCACCCTTGGTCAGGCTTAACACTTCCGGGACTCCACGCTGTTTTAGTCAGCTTATCTACCAGTCTTTCACAAACATCCCTCCCAGCTCTTGTTGCGAACTGACGAGATTCCAGCTCAGACCAATGACTTTGAAAAAAGATATTGAGCCTGTTATCTTATCTTTTGACATTAAAGTGGAGCTGCAGCCTCAGCTATCCTTCACCCATCTTTGACCATCCAATGTCAAGGCACCATTTTTCTTCCTCCCAATGAGGATCAAGACCAAACGTTTCCTTACCAAACCCATCATTGGGGCACTTCAAACCAGGAGAGAAGCCCTGGGGAGGGTTGGGTTTGGCCATGGTCACAGCTAGGCCAGACACCCGGGAGGTTCCCTTCAGCTGCATCATCACCCTCCTGGAACACAGAAAACATGAGTGAAATTTTGAATTCATTAACAAGCTCTTACAGTTGAGCACATGATGATAATTTTGAACAAAATAACCAACTTATCCCTTTTTCATTATCTTCTACATAAGATTACGCCCACGGCAACGAGGAGAAAACTTCAACCACTTCTTTCCCGCTCTGCCCAGGAAGAGACATGACCAATCTTAATCACGTTATTTAATGAACTTTAGTAACTGCTGGTGATGAACGCGGCAAGAGAATTCACACAGAACAGAGCCCTTCTAACCGCAAAACAGCCCATTTAAGAAGAAATAAATTCAGGCACTAAAACATATGTTTCAACCTCAATATAGTTTGGTGCAGTCAGGTCTGATTCTGCCATCTGTCATTTGAAAAATGACATTTTTACCACCAGATTAAGGACCCAGAGTGGTCTTGGGGGCTCATGTCACCCTGGGAAGACAAAAGCTGATGGTGACTGACCTGTTGAAGAGGTTCCCATCCAGCAGTATCATGTAGGGTGGGTGTGGGCCATCAGCAAGCACCCACTTCAGGTCTTCCTCCTCTTCAACCACGTGGATCACTCCCGTGTCTCCGCTGATGGAGGCTGCAGAAAGAGAGCACGCCCTTTGTGTGTCACAGCGCTCTACTTCCTTCACACCCCCAAACCACCCCAGAATAGAATCATAGAACCATTTAGATAGGAATAGACCTTGAAGAACATCAAGTCCAACCAAACCATGTCCATAAGTGCCACATCATAGAAACACAGAATCATTTTGGTTGGAAAAGCCCCTCAAGCTGATAGAGTCCAACCATAACCTAAATCTAGCACTAAACATGTCCCTGAGAACCTCATCTCCACGTCTGTTCAACCCCTCCAGGGATGGTGACTCCACCACTGCCCTGGGCAGCCTGTTCCAATGCCCCACAGCCCTTTGGGGAAGAAATGATTCCCAAGATCCAACCTCAACCTCCCCTGGTGCAACTTGAGGCCGTTTCCTCTGCTCCTGGCGCTTGTTCCTGGGGAGCAGAGCCCGACCCCCCTGGCTCCAAGCTCCTTTCAGGCAGTTCAGAGATCAGAAGGTCTCCCCTCAGCTCCTGTTCTCCAGCTGAACCCCCCAGGTCCCTCAGCCGCTCCCATCACACTTGTGCTCCAGCCACTCACTGGCTTTAAGGGCAGAGCGATATGTTCCTAAGTGCTTTATGGAAGAACAACTCACAGGATTAAAGGGCTAGAGGAAGCAATTTGGTGAAGTGATACCATTTAGCCAAAGCAGGACAGAAAACAGTGGCTTTTAGTAGAGGAAAAAGACGCTGAAGGGCATACTTTAAGAAGTAAGCACTCGTGCTTTGAAAGCATCTTTTGTTTAAGCTCATTAGAGCACTTAAGGATCTTCAGATAACTACGGGCCTCCTGTGACTGAACAGAATAAGAAAGGACAGGAGGAAACTGCAGCCTGAAACAGAAAAGAACTTGGAGGAGCCAGGACCAGCCTCAGCGATCACAGCCACAGACCCAGGTTAGTGCTGCCCTTCTTCAACGAGTAAAGATCACAAATTCAGAAACCTGGAGCTCAAAGACAGCTCAGCACGAGCCGCAGAAGAACACGGCGGGAGATAAAGGGCAAACAGATCATGGCAGCAAAGGGGGACAAGAAACAAAGCAGGTCCACTGCTCATCATTTTGCCCTGTCTGAATGAAAGCAGACAAAGTGCTTTCAGAAGCAGCTCCTGATAAAGACAAGCACCTTGTCAATCCCTACAATTAGTAACTGTTGTAATTAATGGGCACTGCCTGTGTCAGGGGAGCAGGATGGCATTCAGCTGCCTGCCCAGGCACTGGGCTCACAGCAAAGGGTGGCAGAGGTGTCAGAACCTTGTACCCTCAGATATCTGCCAGCCCAAGCGCAGCTGTGCCGCCCTGTTGTGGCAGCTGCCAACCTCTGCTGCAGGGAGTGGCTGAGTGAAAGCAAAACTCAGTTGTGCGTAAAACACTGACTCACAGGAAGCCCTTTCTACACTAACTTCAGCCCAGAATCCTGCTTGAACTGGGTTCTAGAATCACAGAATGTCCTGAGTTGGAAGGGACCCACACGGATCATTGAGTCCAACTCCTGTCCCTGCACAGGACAAACCCCACGGGTCACACTGCGTGTCTGAGGACGTTGTCCAGTCTCTTCTTGAACACTGTCAGGCTTGGGGTCATGACACCTCCCTGGGGAGCCTGTTCCAGTGTCCAGAACCTCTGGGTGAAGAACCTTTTCCTCATGTCCAACCTGACCCTCCCCAGCACATCCTTCAGCCCAGGGCACAGCCACCGCAGGGAAGAGTTCTGGCGCCCCGCTGCTGTACTCACACTGGCAGCCAATCTGGTGGGTGGCATTCAGAAGGCGAACGCACGGTGCAGTTTTGTTCAAGGGGATGTAGATCTTCCTCTCCACCGAGTTCCCCTGGCAGGAGCCTGAGGAGAAGACGCAGCCCCGCCTCAGAGGGAGCCAAACTAGGGGCTCCCCGCGCCTCAAAAGGCTCTCCCCGGCGGGGAAAAGCGAGCCCCTCCACAGCTCGGAGGGGGACACCGAGGGCTCCCAGCACCGCCATGTCAAGGGGGCCAGGCGGGGCCCTCCCCACCTCCGCCCCAGGCCGGGGGAGGCCGGGCCTGCCCTGCCCCGTCCCGCCCTCCTCCCAGCCAGCCTCACCCGCTGCAAGCACGGCGAGCACCAGCCCCCACCAGGCCGGGAACGGGGCCCAGCAGCCCCCAGCAGCGGCCTCCATCCCCCGCCCGCCCCCGGCTCTCCCCGCCGCCATCTTCCCAGCCTTTCCGCTTCCTCGGCCGCGCCCGGGCCGCGCCGGAAGCCGCTCTGCGCAGGCGGGAGGACTGACACTCGATGCTCGGGGAGGTGGCGGAAGCGGAAGTCTGCTGGTGGCACTTCCGGGGCGCTGACGTGGAGGGCCGGGGCGGTGGAGAGCGCCGGGGCGGAGGGCGATGCTGACCAAGTTCGAGACCAAGTCGGCCCGGGTGAAAGGTAACGGCGGGACACGGTTGAGGCCGTGATGGGGGCCCGGGGGGCTCTGCCGGGAACTCCCTCGGGGCTGCTCCGGGTCTCTGGGCTCCCCGGTGCGCGGAGGCCTCGCTGACGGGTCTCTCGGTGCCTCGCAGGGCTCAGCTTTCACCCCAAGCGGCCGTGGATTCTCACCAGCCTGCACAATGGCGTCATCCAGCTGTGGGATTATCGGATGTGCACCCTCATCGACAAGTTCGATGAGCACGACGGTCAGTGAGCTGGGGGGAGCTGGTGCTTGTGAGGGGAGAGTGAGAGGAGGAAGGGAGGCTGAGCCCGAGTGTTGCTGAGGCTTGTTGGACTCCTCTGTGTTTCTGTGGGGCCAGCTCACTGGTGCTGAGCTTTAAAGAATCATCAGATAATTTTGGTTGGAAAAGCCCCTCAAGGTCATCAAGTCCAACCGTTCTCCCACCCCTGGCACTAGCTCATGTTCCTGAGAACCTCATCTCCATCTGTTCAACCCCTCCAGGGATGGTGGCTCCACCACTGCCCTGGGCAGCCTGTTCCAATGCCCCACAGCCCTTTCCAGGAATAAATTGTTCCCAGGATCCAGCCTCAACCTCTCCTGGTGCAACTTGAGGCTGTTTCCTCTCATCCTGGCGCTTGTTCCTGGGGAGCAGAGCCCAAACCCCCTGGCTCCAGCCTTCTTTCAGGCAGTTGCAGGGAGTGAGAAGCTCCTGTTCGCCAGGCTGAAGCCCCCCCAGGTCCTTCGTCTGCTCCTCATCAGACTTGTGCTCCAGCTTTGCTTGCATATGCATAAATTGGGGTAATAATTTTGTTTCTAGTGTGAAAATGATCCTGTAAATAGAGATCTGAAAGTTCTGGATGTTTTGTGATGCTTTGTTGCAGGCGTGTTGATGAAAAAAAAGCACATTTGGGAGTGAGATCTCAGACTGTTATATAACATTTCAGTATTACGCTGGAGCTCTTAATTTACCAGTAGCAGCAGGAGTGAGGAGGAATGTGAATTGTCATCTTTTAACTTGCTCAAGGGGCTGCTCCAGCTGTCAACTGTCTTGTTGTGTCCAACCTGCTCTTCCTATTTGCAGGACCTGTTCGAGGTATTGATTTCCACAAGCAGCAGCCTCTCTTTGTTTCTGGAGGTGATGATTATAAAATAAAGGTAAAATTGTATCCCTTTAGCTCTTTTTCTCTCAAAGGCATTGTCTAGGGAAGGGAATGTGGAAAGAAACTGGTTAAAAGATGAGAAAGTGTGTGGTGGGGAAGGGAACTAGTTTTGGGGTATTTAAGTGCTCCTGTTTCATAGACATTAGAGTTGAGTGCAGCGAGTTGAAGTCTCTGTAGTGTTAGAAACACATTTTAATATGGAAGTGAGAGGCTTGAAGTTGAACTGAAATCTTGAATCTCTTGAAAAAGGACAAAACAAATCTCGGTGGTGGAGACGTGTAGAGTCGTTGTTCTGCTCCTGTGTTGTGCAGGTCTGGAATTACAAATTGCGTCGTTGTCTCTTCACTCTGCTCGGGCACTTGGATTATATTCGCACAACATTCTTCCACCATGTATGTAAGCTCCTCTCATGCTTACCGGGGTGCTGGGTGCCTCCTCCCTTTGCTAAAGAAATTCTGCTGGATTTGCTGTTTTGAGGCTGCTCCAGCTGTGATAGCCTTTTGTAGAAGTGTAAGAGACATAAATTCTGCTTCCAAGATCTTGAATAAAATTTAAAATGGGTTGTTTCTGGGGATAGTTGGAAAATATCCTGTGGGGAGGGAATGTCTGAGATGTGCGTCATTTCATATAAGCATATTTTGTCTTTTTAGGAATATCCCTGGATCTTGAGTGCTTCTGATGACCAGACCATTCGGGTTTGGAACTGGCAGTCCAGAACTTGTGTTTGGTAAAATGAATGGGCACTTTAAAAATAGCTGGACTGTTTGGGGATGAACTGTGATCTTTTGTCATGTTCAAGCAGAAGCTGCGCTTATTTGAAGGAACAGAACCGACAACGGGATCCGATCAGTTCTGAATCTTTCTGTCAGTCTTTTCCTCATTTATTCTGATGCCACTAGGCCTGTATTCATAAATTAATGTGTTGTTTGGTTGAACTTTTTTTGGAGGTTAAAATAATACATGTCGGCACCAAAGCCTGTGAAGTTATTGATATCAGAAGGTCGGCCCTTGAGTGCTCTTTGTAGGAACAGAAGTGCCTGGTGTTGAGGTGTGGTACCTCTTGAAGAGCAGCATTTAGCAATCCTGTATCATCCCTCCCCAGACGGAGCTTCTTGTTGTTGGTGCAAATTTGAATTCTAATAATAATACATTTTATGTTTAAATGGTATTTTCTGTCCTTTTTGTTGTAGTGTGCTGACAGGACACAACCACTATGTGATGTGTGCCCAGTTTCACCCCTCCGAGGACCTGGTAGTGTCAGCCAGCTTGGATCAGACCGTGCGCGTTTGGGATATTTCTGGTGAGCTGCCCAGATTGAGGGGTTACGCCATGGTGAAACCCACTTCAAAACTGCAATTGCTGAAAGCAAATTGAGGCAGGAAGGAACAAGTTGGGTCTGAGAGCAGGAACCTCAGGCAGAGAATTAGAAAATTCTCTATTGGTGGGGACTTATTCCCCTCCATTTCCGTGAAGTTGTAGGATAGTGCCTGGAAGGGACTTCTGGGGGCCACCTTGGCCACCCTTTTGCTTGAAGCAAGTCTTCTGCAACAGTAAATGAGGTGAGCTGTGGTTTTGTGCAGCCAAAACACCCTCTAAAGATGGAGATTTTGCAACCTTATCTCCCAGTCTGATTTTATAGCCAACATAAGCAATGAGTATTGCAACAAGTGACATAGTGTGACTTGGAGGATAATTTTAGAAAATTCTGAATCACTTTTGTCCCCTTGACAAACTCTTGGAGGCAGCAGTAAGTCATTTGTTCTGAGAGAAAGAAGAAAAGATCTCTGTATGGGTTGCCAAAAGGGAAGGGGTTAGGGGTTTGGGGTTTTTTCTTGGTAGCCTAGTTGTGGGTGGTGACAGGGAGAAAATATTATTAGGAATTCTGTCAACATTCAGCCTGCTTGTCTGCTTTCTAAATGAAGAGTGGAGCAGGAGCTGCAAGACAAAAATCCGAAGTACTGATATCTTTGCTATTTCTTAGGTTGTACCTAGGCTGCAGGGTGACTTCGTGGGATGAAATCCGATTCCTAAAGGAAAAATTAGGAACAAAAAAAATACCAGATGGAGATCAGGGATTGGTGGGAGGGAGGGAAGGGCAGGACTGGTGGGGCTGTGACACAGAGACCCTTCATCCGCTCTTGCCATTGCAGTTTTGGTTGGGCATGCAGCGTTATTTGTAGTGCGCGCTCAGACGTGACCAGCTGTGTCAACAGTAGGGGCTAGGGACAGGATATCCCAGTTATTTAAAACCTGTCCCCCTCTCTGCTGCCAGCATGGGGAATTTAACAGCTCTTGTGCTCTTTGCTGCTGCATTCTCCCACAAATGCTCTCTCTCAGCAGAGTTCCAGCTGCCAAATTGGTTTGGAGATAGTACAGCCCTTTTTTTTTTTTTCCCTCTCAGCTGATGTGTGATGGGGGATTTTAGAGACGCTCTGAGTTATTGACTCAGCTGCCGCTCCAGTCAGACGTGACACTGTGAGAATGCTAGTGTGCAGAAACCTGCAGAGGGATGAGAAACGGATTCAAAATACATTCCCTCCCTCCACAGTTTTTCCCCCAAATTACTTATGGCCTTTGTGGGATTCTGTTCTGGCTCTAGCAGTCTCCCAGGAAGGATTATTTCCCCATTTTGTTTGATGTCTGTTGTTGATACAATCCTGCTCACAGAGGGCAGCATTGGGTGTTGAGCTTTAACTCCATTTCTGAACCCTGCTGTTAACTTGCACCTTCTGCTGACATCAATGGGAATTTTCTTCAGCAGGTTTTGGCATTATGAGCACTGGGTTTTTTTGATGTTAAATGAGTTTTCTTTAGAATCAGGATCAGACTCTATTTCCTATAGTTTTAGCTCCTGAAAATACCTTGTGTCTAGGCACCTTGTCCAAAATCTGTAAGCAAGAGGACATCAAAGTGTCTTTGGTGAAATTTCCCTACGCCCAACAAAGGCACAAGCTCGGATTAATGACGGGGTGAGAGGGGGAGAAATAAGAATGTATCAGCCCTTTGCTGAGGTGCTGCTGTTTGCACCCCAGTGAGCTGAAGTGAATCCTCCCTGCAATATGCTGTGTTGCAGACTTCGCTTTTGGTCTGTCTCATCTGAGCTTGTGTTTTTGGAGGAAGTGGAAGAGGTTTTTGGATGTTTCTCACCATCTTCCATTCTTTCAAGTCCCCATTTTCACCCAAAGATGTGTGTAAACAGCACAGGGGAGTGCTCAACTTGTTGGTAAATTAGAAACATTGTCTTGATAATATACTTCTTGCTTCCTCCTCCTCTGCTTCTCCTTCCTCTTTGTTCCACAAGGCCTAAGGAAGAAGAACCTATCCCCTGGAGCTGTGGAATCGGATGTCAGGGGAATAACTGGCGTGGATTTGTTTGGGACAACAGATGCAGTTGTGAAGCACGTTCTTGAGGTACAGTGTCAATGTGTGTGTTCAGTTCAGCCTTTTCAGATTTATTTAATGAAGTCCCTGTGACACAAATGATTCTCTAAAGTCCAAGAAGAATAGCAGAGGAGGAAAGAGCTAAAACACCGGACTCGGCTCTATAGAGATACATGTTCTTACAGATTATGGCACTCCTTTTTCTGGGAAGTTTAAAAATGGAAATCTGGAGAAGTTTGTGCTGTAACCAAACTGATACAGTTGTCTCTACGCTGCCAAAAGCTTAGTTAAATAACAGATGTTATTACCTTGTGTTACTGGAAGCAACAGAGGAGATTATGGTAGAGAGAACCATCTGTAAATGGCTTGTTAAAGCTGGGATGTAGTGCTGCTCTGCTGCTGAGCTTCAGCTTTGTTCTACTGGTGAAAAACAGTATCTGCAAAGCTTATTATCGTGGGCATCTATAAGAATGCTTTTACTATCTGTGAGCATTCAGCATGAGCAGTATGGTGTATAAAAAGGGGGAAAGCTGTGTCTTGGCAAGCCCATCCACAGTCTTTGTTGCTTCATCCTTCCTTTGTTCATTCCATTCAGTCACCAAATTGCTTCAAGTGGTCTCTCTTTTTGCCTGTAGGGCCACGATCGTGGGGTGAACTGGGCTGCCTTCCACCCGACAATGCCACTTATAGTGTCCGGAGCTGACGATCGGCAAGTGAAGATCTGGCGGATGAATGGTGAGAAAGTTCTCCCGCTGGAGCCGGCACAAAGAAGGGGGCTGAGACTTGAAAGTTATGTTAGGACATCTATAGGCTGAACCTGGAGGTAACTTGCGCTTTGCAAACATGTCTGCATGAGAGGTAAATAATCTCCAGCAGCATTGTCTTGCAATTTGAGGAGAGCTCAGTTGTCTAGCAAACACCTTTAGCTGCCTCTGATTTACAGGCACTGCTGGGTGGAAACTTGCAGGAGTAGAGCTTGACTCTGAAGTTTTTTGAGTATGCATCAATGGAATAAGAAAGGGAGATGATTTGAGAGCCAGGAGTGGTCATGCTTTTGTCAGCTCAGTCCGTCTCAACTGTGGCCCTTTTGGCAAACTGATTTATTTGTTGTTTTTTTTTTTTTCACTTGAGCTGTGCTCGTGGTTAAAAAGTGACCTTAAGTGTAAATCGCAGAGAATGATCAAATGGCTATCAGCCAATGCAGTCACTTTACTAAAGTACTTGATGTTTTTCTGCTGTGGCAGTCCTTAGCCTGTTTAAGTGTTCTTTTCCTCATTCTTTTCAACTTTTGGTTAGAATCAAAGGCCTGGGAGGTTGACACTTGCCGGGGGCATTACAACAACGTCTCGTGTGCTGTCTTTCACCCGCGGCAGGAGCTGATCCTCAGCAATTCGGAAGACAAAAGCATCCGTGTCTGGGATATGTCTAAACGGTTAGTGCTTGTCAAGCATCTAACGCAACCTTATTATAAAAGTTTTTACATGTTATGAAAGGCCTACGGTTATTTCTAGAGAAACTGAACACTAGCAACTCTTAAAACAGCACTAGCGTTTGAGAATTCAGGAGTGAGAATTCATGTTTTGAGCATTCTCTGTCCCTTTGAGACACATGCTAAGGGCAAGGCTTGTAATTGTCTGAAAGCAAGCAGAAGGCGGCTGACTTCCCTAGTGATACTGCTGCTGAAAGTATGCTAAATGAAAATATATTATTTGACAGAAGGCTTTGAATACAGTGTTTTGAACTCTCAGTGGACTCATGCTGAATACTAGAGATGGTCTGTATGACAAAGCTTAGGATCTTCATTTTGGGAACTGAAGTTTACGCCAGGGTTGCTTTATATTTGCTATTCCTTCTCTTGCACATTTAGCACGGGCGTCCAGACCTTTCGGCGTGATCATGATCGCTTTTGGGTATTGGCTGCTCATCCCAACCTCAATCTCTTCGCAGCAGGTAAAAAAAAAAAATAAAGACCCATTCAGTGTCTGAGAGGTTGTCATTGAAGAGAAAATGTATTCCATATAGGAAATCCATATAGGATGTGCATTTCTTTAGCATGTTTTGCAGAACATACTGACTTGCAGATGCTTTTATTAAATGTATTGTTGGGAAAAGATCCTTGTTTAACTTCCTGCAGTGTCTGAGAGCTGTGAGCAGAACATAGCCTCGTTTGCCAGCTGCAGTTCAAAGCTTAGAACGAGACAGCCTCTGCATTAACTACCAAAATACTCTAAGGCTAAGAAAAGGTGGGACAGATCCCAGGGGACCTAGTGATGCTTAAAGAAATGCGTGACAGCAGGGCAGACTGTTTTTAGAAAAGTGTCGGATCTTAGATTTATGAAATGTGTACAGGGGTGGGAACATGGCCCTTAACGAGGAAAGAAGTGGAATCTCTTAATTCAGTCTGGCCGAGGGGTAGCAGACGTGGCTGGAAGTCACTGGTCTTTTTAGTTCTTCCTTGGTTTGAAAGACTTGGTAGTGTCACCTTCAGAATGAGAAAATACACAGGATTTAATTCATGTTTTAAATTCTTCCGTGCCTTTTCTCAGGCCATGATGGTGGCATGATTGTGTTTAAACTGGAGCGGGAGAGACCTGCTTACGCCGTGCACGGGAACATGCTGTACTATGTGAAGGACCGTTTCCTCCGCCAGCTTGATTTCAACAGCTCAAAAGATGTTGCTGTCATGCAGCTGCGAAGGTGGGAGATGCGTGTTCATTGTGTTACAAGAGGTGTTGCTAGTATCCTGAATCCCATACTAGTTTTGTGCTTACAGATATGTCATATTGTTGTATTCATATACCTCAGTTTCAGCCAACTCTTCCATCATATGAACTTACAAAGCCTACAAGAATCTTTTTCAGTCAGTTTTTATCTGTGTGTAGATATAATTTTTTTTGTAACATTAAGTTTGAAATAATTTCAAACTGAAATACCAGTTCTTTGATTTATGAGACGCTGATGTTCTGACAGTGTTTCCAAGTGTTTTTGATCCAGGAAATTAAACAAAACTTAGCTTTTCTGAGTGTCTATCAGAAGATGACTCTTGATCCACTCTAACTTTTCTTTGTTCATGACCCTTCTTCAGTGGTTCCAAGTTCCCTGTGTTCAACATGTCATACAACCCAGCTGAGAATGCTGTCCTTCTCTGCACAGTGAGTCCGTTTTGTTGCATAGTGTGCTAAAGAACTTTCCGTGAGGCTGTGAAATCCTATCTCAAAACGTTTTTTTCATCTGCAGAGAGCCAGCAACTTAGAGAACAGTACTTACGACCTGTACACCATTCCCAAGGATGCAGACTCCCAGAATCCGGATGGTAGGCATTTCTTATTTCACATTAATCCTTGTGAGTGTTTATTACTGTGTAACTGTCCCATCCTCCACTCTCCAACTGTGTGTGTGTTATATATAAAAAAGCTCCATTTCTCTAAGCCTCTCTCATTGGACTCTGTGTTTCCCAGTGCCCCTGCAGCACACATCATTTGGCAGGATTCCTGCTCACTATATCACACTACACTGACTTGAAAAATTCATGTTCATCCCAAACTTTTACTGCTACAAATATATATTTTATAATTTTGTTATTAGGAACTTTCCATTTTTCCCTTTCTGCTCAGCAGGCAGCCTTCCTGGCTCGTCAGCAAAGATGGATTTTAATCAGATAGGTTTTGTTCTAAGAGCCTTTATGTTCTGAACAAGTGGCTGTAAAAGTGACAGCACCAGGATGCCAGTAGTCATTATTCCTCTCAGCAAATTCCAGATCAGTTTTGGGCAATTTACAAGTCAAAACATGATTTAGGAAAAAAGAATCATTCTTTCTCCTAACTATGAATTCCATTTGGAATCTGAAGCTCCAGCTGGTTCCTCCTGCCTCTGTTGTCACAGCAGTAAAGATTTTGAAATGAGTGGGAGTGATGGATGAGTGAGACTGGAATCCAGTTCACTCGTTATAGATTTATTGGTTTCTCTGGATCTAATGAAGGGAAGATTTCTTTGCTGAGTATGGCCAGCAGGTGTATTTGGGGAGAGAAAGAGAAATGGAGCCTTTTAGTAACTTTATATAGCTTAAACTTTACTGAATATGTTTCAAATATTTAGGTTGAGTGAGGCATTCGAAGCTGACTTGTCTGGGGACACCCAGCTTGTGACCCTTTAAATGACAAAAGGGGTTATTCTTCTTCCAGAGGAAGAAATGTCTTTACCTCATGAAAACTGGGAGCTCTTAATGCATTTGCAGGAATAGCATAAAATTTGATGGACTGATAAATACCTTCTCCAACAAGCCACCACGTTCGCAGCCTTCTCATGATCTCCAGGACTATCATGTAGATATTTAACACATGCTTTGGAGTTGCCATCCTCATGTCCTCCTGCTTATTTACCCAACCTACAAGGGAAACTAAGCTTTCTTACCGTTCTTTAATTCTGGGTAATATATTTAAATAGTTTTCTGCCTGATCTACAGTCAGTGTTAAAGACTTAAAACCAGTAAAAATGTTGAGTTGTGGGGAGTCTGAAAAACAGGTGAAGTTGCCATCAGAAAACCCCAAGCAGAGCTGCGAGCTGAATTCAGACGAGTCTTTCTTGTGTTGGGTTGTAAATGAGGGCTGAGACAGTTCACGTTTAATTCATCATTTATTTGGATGTTGATCTGCCACAAATAGTACTTTGCTTGGCGAAATAGCACTTGGTGTGGTGCGTGAGTCTCTGAAACCACTCGTGCTGAGCAGCGGGAGGACTGCTGCAAAAAGAGACTGAAAACCAAAGTTTTATTTTACCAGAACAGCAACAGCTCTCTCGCTTTGCTTCTCTGTTCTCTTCTGCTGCTGCGAAAGCCACCTCCACGTCTGAAGCACGTCCTGCAGTACTGCTCTGTCTATGCATCTGACATGACGAGTGTTTGTGTTCGCTCTTTAAAAGCAGGAGCACAGCTGCGTGCTGGGGAGAGTGCAGCCTTTCTCCTCCAGCTCATTACATCGCTTTGCGGGGGGGTTGCATTGAAGCTGGGACCCTCACTGCTCGGTTTGTTTGGCCAACGAGGAGGCTCTTGCTCGTTAGTTTGACAGACGGTGCTGTCGCCCAGGATGGCTGGCTCCTGCGCCAAGCAGCGGCGTTGGCAGGACCGACGGCCACTTGTCGTCCCTTGGCTGGGGAGAAGGGCTGGTGCTGGCCACGCTCCCATCTGAAAGGACATCGGTGTGGAAATGAGTCTCGTGAATAGCCTGGGGTTAAATAGGAATTAGTAGGAGGCGGCTCCGATGGCCAATATGGGATCAAACAAGACTGACTAATGTGTTGGTGTAAGAGCCTGCCAGAGGTTTTATTCACTGCCTGTGTTTTGCTCTTCCCCAGCCCCTGAAGGGAAGCGTTCCTCTGGGCTGACAGCTGTGTGGGTCGCTCGGAACCGCTTCGCAGTCCTGGATCGCATGCATTCGGTAAGGGGACAGGCTCTATAGGGCCGTCCTTTTAACAGGATATTTTGTCATTTGGAAGCACGCAGATGGAAAGTGGGGAGATTGGGTTAATGGAATTTTGGAGATCAGAGTAGACTGGCAAGGCATTGTCAGGGTGAGCTGCAAGCACACGTGAAGAAATATAGTGAAAATATAATGAGTTGAAATATTATTGAACTCCTTTGACAGTAGATCTTACCTTGGTTGCTGGTTGCCTGCTGCAGCAGGTGAGTTTAGGAATGAATGCTGACCAGAACAGGGCTGGGAAGGCACCCAGGCCATGTTCATACCATGAAATTAATGTGGAAACAGGGAAAATACAGGTTCGGTTTTTATAAAGCTCTTTGTTCTCACGTACGGAGTACAATAAGAGAAAGGGGAAAGACAGTCATGGAAAGTTTTCCCTGCTTGAATTTACTTGATGTGAAGGGGAAGACAAGTTTTGCTCTTTGCCCCATGGAGGATATTGTATTTTTTTTAATTTAGGGTGTGGTTGGTTGGTTTGTTTTTTTGCTTAGTAAGTTCAAGTTTATTTCATACCTGTTCTGTTACTTCTCCCTTCTTTCCCTTTCTCCTCTTACCTTTCTCCTGTCTCAACTTCCACATTTCCTTTTTCCAGCTACACTGTGTTCTCTCTCACTTTTCCCTAATTTTACATTGCTCATATACTCACTGGAGAGAGGGCTTGCGAATTGTACCAGCCAGCTAGTCCTGACAGCAGTGGGGCTGAAAAGAAAGGGTGCGCTGTGTCTGCACCCTGGCAAACCTGGGGTCAGGTTTTCTAGCAGGATAAAGTCCCATCCTTCAAGAAAGGCTGAAGCTCTTTTTTTGGCCTCTTGTCACCGAGGCTTAGCTACACAAAATTCCGAGTTCAAATAATCCTGAATTTCTTTGTAGACTCTACCTAACTGTAGAATTGATCTAACTGTCCTGTGCTGTTATGTTTCTTCTCATCAAACGGCAGATCCTCATCAAAAACCTGAAGAATGAGATTACAAAGAAGGTGCAGGTGCCAAACTGTGATGAGATTTTCTATGCTGGCACAGGGAACCTGTTACTGAGAGATGCAGACTCCATCACCCTGTTTGACGTGCAGCAGAAGCGGTAAGATGTGGTCTGTTGGGAGAAATGTTAATATCGTGATCCTGCTGGCTGCGTCCTCGGGGGACAAGTAACAGCTATTAATGCACTCTAGAACTTAGCATCAGCTGCAGGCTGTGTCAGACTGATCCAAACCACAGCTAACAACTGGTATGAAGAGCAGAGTGCGAACGTAGCCAAGGTGCAATTTATGCTGCAGGCATTGTGCCGTTTATTTATCACAGGGAGGTGTGTGCCATACCCTTGTAAATCCTGCGACTGCAGAATCAGGTGCTGTGAAAGTGGAGGGAAATGAATAAACTCAAACTAAGTCAAGCTAAGCCTGCCTGATTTCTTGTCCCTTAGATTTTATATCTGCTCAAAACATTCTTGAATTGGAATGTGGCAACCTATTTGTGCTGGTATATGTGTTGCTAGCCACAAAGGCAAGGAATTGGTGCTTTTTGCCATCTTTGTAGGCTTGAGAAGGCTCTGGATTATCTGCAGATGGATACAGTCCATGTTGATCACTTGCATCTCAGAACATGCCTCATGACTTTAATTTCCTTATTTTTATGCCTTTCTTTTTCTAGCGTTGTTTGGGAAGTCGCAAATATATTAGCAAAGCAAATGCTGCTTAGAAATACCTTATTTCCCTTGTTCTGTTCAATCCATCCCTAAAACCCCATCAGAAATCCAGGTTTTGAAGTCAGTTGTCACTTCAAGTGTATTTGTTACTGCACAGATGTGGAGAGAGGTTTATTTTACTGAACTGGACTGCAGAGACACGCAATTCTGCCTCATGATTTTATAGCTTCAGAATTGCAAAAAGGAGCTTCAGAGCATCTACAAAGTGGGTTCAGGGTGTTGAGTACTGGTAGTTCTTGCACAGCTTGGTCACCTTGTTCAACTCTCTGATGTCAGTGCTTTCCTTTTCCAGAACTCTGGCCTCTGTGAAGATCTCCAAGGTGAAATACGTCATCTGGTCGGCTGACATGTCTCACGTCGCTCTGCTGGCAAAGCACGGTAAGCAGGGCAGGGGGGCACAGTGTTTCACCTGGATCCTAGTGCACAGTAGCTCCTTCCTTGCTTGGGAACAGAGCCCCTGATTGTGTGACCTGCTAGAGAAACCATTCATTGTGGGGGCCAGCAGTAAAGGTGCAGCTGAAGACATTCACAGTGTGGGCCCTTTCTTCAGCAAAACCTTCCTGCAAGCTTGTAAAACAGAGGATTTCTTGTACTCCTCAAAATGATCCAGCTAATCCCTTTTATAAAACAGAGGCACATGGTGACAATTTTGGTTTTTGCCATCAACTCCTTAGTGTCTGACTCTTTGAATATAGTCCTGTTGCTGGGACTATGGAAGAGACATGTTGTTATTCTGAGGCAGATTTGTAACAGTAGAGGGTTCCCTAGCCTTACTTCTTTTGGCTTTCCTCTCCAGCCATCATGATATGCAACAGAAAGCTGGAGTCACTGTGTAATATCCATGAAAACATCCGTGTCAAGAGCGGTGCCTGGGATGAAAGCGGTGTTTTCATCTACACCACCAGCAATCACATCAAATATGCTGTCACCACAGGGTGAGTCTGGGAGTCGTGCACTCAGTCCAGTCCTTGAACTACCGGACCTTGTGCACACTACCATGGGTTTTTTTTTTGTAGATGCCAAAGCTGGTGCTTCTGAAATGGCACTTCTATTACAGCATGGACATACCTAAAGAGCTAAATACTCATGTTTGGTTGCTTACCTGGTGCACTGGTATTTTATCACTGGGCTGGATGGCTGCACTGTTCATCTGACTGGGGTTTGTTTTTATAAGTCAGCCTAAAATAACACACAGAGTGTAGGGGCCTTTTTGAGGTAGGGGATGTGGTCATACAGATACATTGTGTTGGCACATGTGTCACACGTGTGCTGTGTGTTGGCGCAGGGATCACGGAATTATCCGCACCCTGGACCTGCCTATCTACGTGACCCGCGTAAAGGGGAACAACGTCTACTGCCTGGACAGAGAGTGCCGCCCCAGAGTCCTCACTATTGATCCCACAGAATTCAAATTCAAGCTGGCATTGATCAACAGAAAGTATGATGAGGTGAGGTGGCATGAGAAACCCTGCACTCTTCCTTGACTGTGGCCTGAGGATATAGAAAAATTCCTCACAAGTGGTGGCATCAGCTTCAGTGCTTGGGCCTTTTCTTTGCAGGTGCTACACATGGTGAGGAATGCGAAGCTTGTGGGCCAGTCCATCATTGCCTACCTGCAGAAAAAAGGCTACCCCGAGGTGGCACTGCACTTTGTCAAGGATGAGAAGACCCGTTTCAGCCTCGCGCTGGAGTGTGGCAACATTGAGGTGAGGTGACAGTGGTGCTGTGACAAAGGCACGTCCTTGTAGGGCACCACTTGCAAACCTTACTTTTTGCTGCAAGGAGGAGGAGTATTGAGAAGAAGAAATATTAGCTGAGAGTGATAGTGTCGCAAAACCAGGGTTTTGTCACCTGGCGTGCAAAACCAAAAATGAGTTATTGTTTATTACAGAGTTGCGTAAGCCTGAATGCTGGAATAAAGCCAGCACACCAGAAAGAACAGTAACAGCCATTATATACAAAATCTTATCACTACATTCACATTTGAAAGAGCCAGTTGGTGACACGTTTGCATATTGCATTACATAATCCCTTTAGTGTATAATGATCAACGTTCAGCTAAAAGACACTTATCCAACAGCAATGTTCAGCTAAGGGACGCTTTATCCGACAGTCTCAAGATATGTGTTAAAACAAGACTTGACTAATCGTGCGGGCTACCACATGTCTAAAGCTGCAAGGTCAGTCTCACTGATTAAGTATTTTTCAAGTCACCCTTATCTCTGTCAGACTGACCTAAAACTGAAGGGATTTACATATCTTTAGGTTAGCAATTGCAGCCAGGATTCATTCTTTTAAGTGATAATAACAACAATAGAGTTGAGAATGATAGCAGCCCTGCTAAGGCCCGGCCTCTCAGCTGGGGCAGGATTTAGTGCAGTGATCCTTGTAATCCCATGCTTTCCATCACAGGCATTATCAACAGGAGCCTGCAGAGAAAAGTGCTTTCTGGAAAGCCCTTGTCACCATGTCACTTCTCTCATTAGATTGCTCTGGAAGCAGCCAAGGCTCTGGATGACAAGAATTGCTGGGAGAAACTGGGAGAAGTGGCATTGCTGCAGGGAAATCACCAGATTGTGGAGATGTGCTACCAGCGCACCAAGAATTTCGATAGACTCTCCTTCCTCTATCTCATCACTGGCAATCTGGAGAAGCTTCGGAAGATGATGAAGATAGGTGAGTGCCAGGGTGCTGGCAGAGTGAGATAAGAAGATCTGAGTGTTACTCCCACAGGGAAATAACACCCATAACTTCCCAAAGTAGAAGATATTGAGACTTCATTTTTCCTTTGTTTTAGCTGAGATCCGTAAGGATATGAGCGGCCACTACCAGAATGCCTTGTATCTAGGAGATGTGGCAGAAAGAGTGAGGATCCTGAAGAACTGCGGGCAAAGTGAGTAATATCAAACTAATGTGGGGAGAAGCTGGGGAGGTAGTTGGGATGAACAGTATTTTCTGGAGGCAGATCAATATAATCCCTTCCCTGAGAAACTGAATCAGATGAGCACAAAATAACCCAAGAGCTTGAATACCATCCAGGAGACCCGAGTCAACTGTAGATGATATTCAAATGGTCAGTCATTGCCTACACCTTCTAGTGACACCCCTAAAGGTGTAATTCTGCACCTTGCTGTGCTGCTCATCTTTCCTTTGTGACAGTGTGGCCATGTGTGCTGCTATGAGAAGTTTTTCTTTCTCTAGTCAATGAAGAATGTCCACTCATGTTAATTATATTTTATTTCAGAGTCTCTGGCCTATCTCACGGCTGCAACTCATGGTCTGGATGAGGAAGCTGAAAGCCTGAAGGAGACATTTGATCCCGAAAAGGAAATGGTTAGCAGACTGACTAATGCTTTCTACTTTGTTACAAGAGCTCTAGAGTTTGGGAATATGACAGTGGGATCTGGTGTTAGTGTGACTGGCGAGGCAGCTCCTTGCTGGGAGGGAGGAACTGTCTCCATTCCAGTCACCACTTCTCAGGCTTCAGACTGTCTGTGCCACTGGGAGGTAGGTAGGTCAAAGAATCGGATTTTCCTTATGTGGCCTTTAACCATTTTCTGCTCCTCTCTGGTCAGATTCCAGACATTGATCACAATGCAAAACTGCTGCAGCCTCCTGCTCCTGTCATGCCCTTGGATACCAACTGGCCATTGCTGACTGTCTCCAAGGGGTTCTTTGAAGGAACAATTGCTAGCAAAGGTATTGCTTTGCATTTGGAAAGCTGCATTAAGCTGGGATATGTAGATTGCAGATATTTGTCTCCGTGGTTCCTGAACTGTTGCCGTTAACCTCACAGAAGCTGGAATCCAGCTCACATGGCATTTACACCATCTTTGGCAAATCTCTCAAATCTTTGGCCTTCTACCACAAGATGGGACTTGACAATTAGAGAGGAGGGTGCTGGCCTAATGCAATTCTTTACTTAACACCTGACCACCTCAGAAATGAGTAAATGGAGGATCCTGCCCTTTTTGCAGGCAAAGGAGGAGCCTTGGCTGCCGATATTGATATTGACGCTGTTGGCACTGAGGGCTGGGGAGAAGATGCAGAGTTGCAGCTGGATGAAGGTGGGGGAATTTAAGAGTTTTTCTTGCAGAAGTGTAAGGATGCATCTGTGTAAGAGCTCTGACTATTTCCACTCCATGCAGATGGCTTTGTGGATGCTGGAGAAGGCTTTGGAGAGGAAGGTCTAGGTAAAGGACAAGAAGATGGAGGTGGATGGGAAGTTGAGGAAGATTTGGATCTTCCCCCTGAACTGGTAGGAGGCTTCTGAAGTAGCCTAGTTGTAGCAATGACAACTTGTAGTGGTGGGAGAAATGTGTTCTGGGCTTCTTCAGAGGCTTGGTCACCATAGCTGTGGCCAGCTCTGATTTCGTCTGGATGCTGGAGACTTCCATGATACTCACTGCTCTGCGTGTTCCCCCAGGATGTTCCTGCAGGTCCAGCAGGAGCAGCTGAGGATGGATTCTTTGTGCCACCCACCAAGGGCACCAGCCCTGCTCAGGTAACAGCACAGATCTTTTCATTGTCATTCTCAGAAACAGTCTAATTTGGCACTCTTTTTTTGGGTTCAGTCCTTCTTGTGAACACTTGTGTGAGCACAGCGTAAGAACTTGTTAAGGGGACTTGGGGGTGATGAGGGTAGGTAAGACTAATGTGCACATATACACATTTCCTCTTGTATTTCCTCTTCCCTTCTTGTAGGTGTGGTGTAACAATTCTCAGCTTCCTGTGGACCACATTCTGGCAGGTTCCTTTGAGACAGCAATGAGAGTAAGTTTCCCCCTGGAGTTTCTAGGGAAAAAATTGCGTCCTTGTCCCCCATGTGCTGTGATCCAGTCTGAAGCTTCATTTTGTGTCCTTTTGTGAGTCATTTTGTGCATTGTTTTCTCTTTGTATAAAATAAGAGCTGCTGTGAGCCTGAGTTATGTCTGTGCAGCTTTTCTACTGCCCTGGACAACTTTTACTCAGCAGATCAATGTCTTTTTCAGCTCCTCCATGACCAGGTAGGAGTAACAAACTTTGGACCCTACAAGCAGCTGTTCCTGCAGACCTATGCCCGTGGCCGCACAACCTACCAAGCCCTGCCGTGTCTCCCTACCATGTACGGATACCCGCATCGCAACTGGTAAGCAACCGGGTCAGCTCCTTTTCTCTGCTCTTTTCCTTGTGCTGTCTACCTCCCAGACTCCTTGAGAGCAACGTCTCCTCACCCTGTTGTGAATCATGGAATCATGTTGGTTGAAAAGGACCTTAAATATCATTGAGACCAACCTTTAACCTGGGAGGAGCCTTCCAGTTTGCTGGATATGAACAGGGAGCATTCTGTCTTTAGTGGGATATTTCTGCTGCTAGATGTAAAGATTTTTAAAGAACCACTTTCATTTTTTTAGAGATTAAAACCAGGGTGAGGTAGTTGGGATACTGTGTTTTCTCGGACTAGCCTCTGACAAAGCTGGTCTGAGGCATCTAGAGAACCACAGGTGTATTTTTACAGTGATGTCTGGAAGCTGCTGTAGAAAAATGAGCCACACTTCCCAACCTGTGCTAACACAAAGCTGAGTATTGTGGGGGCAGAATTACGGAAGCATGTATGTCTTTTGTGCTAAGCTGATGGCCAAGAAAAACAGCGTGGCCCTGGGTCAAAACATTTCTGACAAGTTGCAGACAATGCCTGTGTTCTTGCTGGCCTCTGCAGCGGTGTCATTTGTACCCTCAATCCATCTTTGGTGCCCCCAGGAAAGAAGCTGGCTTGAAGAATGCCCTCCCTGCCGTTGGGCTGAAACTGAACGACCTGATCCAGCGCCTGCAGATCTGCTACCAGCTGACTACGGCTGGCAAGTTTGAGGAGGCCGTGGAGAAGTTCCGCTCCATCTTGCTCAGCGTGCCCTTGCTGGTGGTGGATAACAAGCAGGAGATCGCTGAGGTGAGGGGCAGACTCTGTCTGTTGTCTGCATGCCTGTGGGGCAGGAGGCTGAATGCCTGACTCTGTCTCCCTCTCTGAAAGGCCCAGCAGCTGATTGCTATTTGCCGGGAGTACATTGTAGGACTCTCGATGGAGATTGAGCGGAAGAAGTTGCCCAAAGAGACCCTGGAGCAGCAGAAGCGAATCTGCGAGGTACAGAAACTCTGTGAATTTCCTCACTGGGAGGGAGATGAGGGAGAATCATAGAATCATTTTGGTTGGAAAAGCCCCTCAAGCTGATAGAGTCCAACCGTTAACCCAGCCCTGGCACTACCCCATGTCCCTGAGAACATCATCTCCACGTCTGTTCAACCCCTCCAGGGATGGTGACTCCACCACTGCCCTGGGCAGCCTGTTCCAATGCCCCACAGCCCTTTGGGGAGAAATTGTTCCCAGGATTCAACCTCAACCTCCCCTGGCACAATTTGAGGCCGTTTCCTCTGCTCCTGGCGCTTGTTCCTGGGGAGCAGAGCCCGACCCCCCTGGCTCCAAGCTCCTTTCAGGCAGTTCAGAGATCAGAAGGTCTCCCCTCAGCTCCTGTTCTCCAGCTGAACCCCCCAGGTCCCTCAGCCGCTCCCATCACACTTGTGCTCCAGCCCCTCACCAGCTCTGTTCCCGTCTCTCAACTCGCTCCAGCACCTCAAGGGCTTTCCTGTAGCGAGGGGCCCAAAACTGAACACAGTATTCAAGGCGGGGCCTTGAATGCAGCATTTTCAGGACATCCAGATTTTCCTGTGGTTGGTAGTGATTATATCCCCACTTTCCCTCCTCCCTAATGCAGATGGCTGCCTATTTCACCCACTCCAACCTGCAGCCTGTCCACATGATCTTGGTGCTGCGTACTGCTCTCAACCTCTTTTTCAAACTCAAAAACTTCAAGACAGCTGCTACTTTCGCCCGTCGCCTGCTGGAGCTGGGTCCAAAGCCTGAGGTGGCTCAGCAGGTATGTCCACGAGGTGCATGGGCAGAAGTATCTGCTGGGGCAGACCCTGTTGGGACTGCTTCCTCACTGCCTCTGTGGTCGATGTGCTTGCTTCTTGCAGACTCGCAAGATCTTGTCGGCGTGTGAGAAGAATCCCACTGACACCTACCAGCTCAATTATGACATGCACAACCCCTTTGATATCTGTGCCGCCTCTTACCGACCCATCTATCGTGGCAAACCGGTGGAGAAGTGTCCGCTCAGCGGAGCGTGCTACTGCCCCGAGTTCCATGGGCAGATCTGCCGTGTCACTACGGTAAAGGAGTCTTGGTGTCTGTTACCACCCACTCCTAGTCTGGGATGTTTCCTTTGAGAATCCCCTCCAGCAGCTTCCCCTGTGCTCCCCCTAAACTGAGCTGGCATGGGTTGTGGGTCAGGTTGAACATCGGAAGACTTGTGAGGTGGAGTAGTTTGGGAATTGTGAAACAACCATGTTGTTTAAAAGTGACCTTCAGGGACTAACATTGCAGCGATCAGCAGCATGCATTCTCAAGAACTGTCTAGGCTCTGAGCGCTGCATACGGGGTTGGGCTGTCGAGTCGCTTTTCAGCATTAATCATCTCCCTTTTATTCCTCAGGTGACGGAGATCGGCAAAGATGTCATCGGGCTGCGGATCAGCCCACTCCAGTTCCGCTAGGCCTTGTCTGTCCTGGGGAGGTGCTAGATGGGAAGTAAATGGTCCCGTTTCACAGCGCAGTCTGGAAACTCTCACCTCCCACACCATTCCAGCTTCTAGTCTAGTCTAGTCTCTTCACTGTAGCTGTGCAAGTACTGTCTTACCTGCTCTTCCCCCCCTGAGGAATGCTGTAGTCAGATTCTCTGCTGCTTCCCAGTCATAGCAACTTACACTTCTGTTTCCAGATCCAGCTGACATGATTTTTGTATGCATGATTTTCTGAAGGCAAATCTTTTCCAGAGGATAAAGGATGACTCTTGCTGAGTTCCAGTTACTGCATAGTACACTCTGTAGAAACTGCTTGAGAGGCATCACCTGCCTCTGACATCCTTTAGTGTTTGGCTGCTGATAGAAGAGCTTGAAGATGCTGCTGCAGCCTGGAGAGCAGGGAGAGCCAAGCCTGGCTCTCTTGGGAGCACAGCACCGTGTAGAACTGGGGCCAGCGCAGAGCCTGTCCCTGCGCCGGGGCAGTCCTGCTCCCCGCAGAAGTGGCAGGAGAGCAGCTCATCATCCAAGTGCTAGTGTTGACTTTTTGTTTTGTTGTCCTAGCAACATTTCTTAAAATACTCAGCTTCTCTCATGAATAAAGTAAGTTGACCATCTTGATCTTCCTGTCTTGTAGCTCGATTGGTCTTACTGAGATAGAGATTAGACTTAATTTCCTCATCTCATCTCCCCTTCACGCCCCTAAGCTGCCAAACTTGGAGGGTTTTGAAGTTCACAGAAAATGGAGGCTGTAGTCCTGAAATAATTTATTATGCCAGTAGGGGCTGCTTCTGTTGATTATGTGTGTAATCAGTGGTGCCAGTACTGAAATTATCCTTATTGGTAATGCTCCTGCCTTTGCATTTACCTTGCATGGTTGTACCATTTAGTATTCATGTACCATAGTACTTAGGAGGCTGGAGGATCTCCAAAGCCCGGCAGATCATCATTTCCAGTAGTGACAAGGATGAGAACACGTGTGTTCTCGTATCCATGGAGAAGCAGAGGGGAGGGCAGGACCTAAAGATGCTGCTCCTGTTGTGGCTGGACTAACCACCTAGTGCTTTCTCCTCACTCGTGATGCCAAAATAAAACCATGCCTTACACTAGAATGTTAAACCTTTTATTTTATACGTAAAAATGAGGGATAAAAAGGGGAATTGGGATGTCTCCATCTTGAGGGCATTGCTTCTAGCTTTGCATCGGTCTTGTTTGAGGAATGTTCACAGTGGCAGGGGAAACGCAGCAGCCAGGGCTAGTGGACAGGGGCCTTAACCACCAGGGTATCGTGGCAGGCCACCGCGATGCCCCCGATGAGGTTCAGGAACTCCTGGAAGTCCAGCTGCCCATCGCTGTTTAAATCGAGTTTCTTCATCATCCTGTCCAAGACACCTGGGTCCTTCTGATTCTGCAAAAGACCAAAGAGGTGGGAATTGAGGTTGGCCTGTAGGCAAAGGAATGCCTCTGCCCCAGGAAGGGAACTACAGCTGCTGATTTCAGCACCAGAGGAGAGAGATCGGCAGAGAAAGGCAGAATTTAGTTGGGTCAGGCCATTCCTGGGGGGAGCCAGCTCTTCCCATTGCCCATCCCACAGCATTTGTAGGGGCAAAGGCTTCACTGGTGTCCCAGGGGCTGAAGCTGTGCCAAAGGAGACTCCTGGCCTGCATTTTGCTCACCTTTGTGAAGGCGGCCAGCTCGGTGTTCATGAAAGCCAGGAACTCCTTCTTGGAGAGTGTGCAGTTGTCCCCTTCGCGCCCTGCATACCGCTGGAAGACGGCCAGCAGCGACTCGATGCAGCGTTCAGTCTCCGTGGGCTGCAGGAACAAGAGCAAGTTCAGGCTAGCACTGCAGGGAGCCGCGGGCTCGCAGACAAGCAACCTGGCTCCATTTCTGGAGGAAGGTTGGGCTAAGAGGGGTCTCCTGCAATTGTTTTCCTTGAGGAGTCTCCTCTGCCCAACCTGCCCAGCTGCATTTTTCTTTGGTATTAATTTCTCTGCTATTTTGGCACAGCACTGTGGTGCAGGACTGGGGAGTGGTTCATGGAAAATCCCCTGGGGAAACGTCATCTCCCATCAGAGGAGTGTCCCGGGTGGGAAAGAGCTTGCGCTGCGACCACAGCAACGTGCTAATTTTTTCCATGCTCTCCAGCACGGCTGGACTGAGGCTTTTCTGGAAAGATAAACCAGCCTGCCTCCTCCTTTCCCTCCCCCTGCCCTGGCTGGACAGAGGAGAAACTCTGAGTCAGGAGAGAAAAATGTGACTGGAGTTGGCTCCAGGCAGGGAGGGGGTTGGAGTGGCCTGTGTGGTGATGGATGGGGCAAAATGAGGGAGATTGAGGGGATGTGGGGCTCTTCCCCCTGGGAAAAGGACAGCTCTGGGAGGAATCCGCCCTTCCTATCTAACCTCAGCGTCCTGGGGACTCCCTGCTACACCCTGCCCTGCCTGAGGCTCAATTCACCCTTTTTTTCTTAATGTGAGAGGAGCTGAGTTGGTTCCACCCTCAGCTGCAGGTTCTTGACTCCTCTGCACCCCCTACTCTGCTGCTAGGGCGTAGGGGGGCTGAGGGTGGAGCATCAGTGGGGAAAAGGAGGGGAGGGAAGGGGGGGACTGCATGGCTGGGGGTGTAACACTGCTCCTTGGTCCCCCCAGCTTGTGGGGACCCTCTCCCCTCCCTCACTAACTCTGCACCCTCTTCCTGCGCCCCCTCCGCAGCAGCTCAGCCCTTGGCACCGTCTCAACTCTTCCATGCCAAAGCGTGTTTTGCCTTCGGCTCCGGGATCACTTAAGGAAACTCTCCTCTGTCATCGCCCTCCCCCCCTGCGGAGTCATTTCTCCCTCCCCATCCCGAGGTCCCCGCTCACTCACCATGGCTGGGGTGCGAGGAGGGGGCTCGGTCCTCAGCAGGGTCCCGGCACGACGTGGCGCAGCGGGAGCTGGGGCAGTTATGAACCTCACGCCGCAGCCACCGCCCTTCCCGTGTCAGGCAGCGCCCAGCCCTGACTCAGCCCTGGGGCTGCCTGGACGTGCCTGTGGTTCCCTTGAACGGGCTGGGCCCCTCCTCTGGGTTCTCAGTCCCTTTACCCTCAGTTTTATTCTTTACAGTTATTTACACTTCAATTTTCTCCTCCTTATCTGTTTTCTTCCCTTGTCTCTTTATGGCTCCCTTTATTTCTTCCCCAGGTTGGGGCTCAGCCCCCAGCCCCCAGCCCTGCCTTGCTGCTACCCAGAACATCCGCAGTGTTTCCTCAGGCTAGGGCAAGATTTGGCCCTTCCCAGCTTTGCAAACAAGGTCAGTGAAGGCAGATCAGGCACAGAAGAGCAGGCAGTGTCCCTCTGCCAGCACAGCTGGGGGGGCCATCTATCTCCATCCCCATCAACCCTGACCCAGCCCACCTCCTGATAATACCATTTCACCATGTTGTAAAAGGATTGGTTGTGTTGCAGCCAGGATTTGTCCCCAGCAGTGCAGGTTTGAGCTCCTGGCCTGGGCTGTTGCGGAGTGAGAGTCCCCAGAGGGGTGAAAATGGAGAAGTGCAGAAGTGGAGGAGGGACATGAGGCACCTGAAAGGCAAGTGATGAGCCAAAATAGCTCAGAGCAGGGCGGGTGGGGGCTGTGGGGCTTGTGCTGCTCAGAAACCGGCGCACAAGGCTGTGCTGCCCCGCTGCAACCCACCCAACAAGAGCCAGGGAAGCTGCTCAGACATGTCGTGTTTCCCCGTGTTTGCACAGGCAACCGGTCCATGGTTACGGCACCCATGTCTGTGCTTGTGCAACCAGCGCTGGTGCAGAATCACCCACTCGAGGCCATATTTCCCTGTGGCTCCCAGCCCTAGGTGGTGCCGCTGTTCCTCAAAAGCTTCAGGGGAAGCCTGGAGCAGAGAAGCTGGGGCGATGTGGGAGCCAGGATGTCCTCTGGGATCTGGGACAGCTTCCAGGTGTGGGGCTCTTTGGGAAATCCCACTGGAGACTGTGACTCAGCACAGACTGGGAGAAAGGGAAGTAGTAAATTAGGGGGCCAACAGTCCCAAATCTCCTTTCCTTTCTTGCCCCAATATCCTTCCACCAAGCTATCTTTTTTTCCCATGTATTGAGGAAAAAGTACCTCTAGTCCCCAGCCAAGCCCCTCCCGAAATGCAGATAGTTCAGTCCACGTAAATCAAAAGGATTTGCCAAACCTGGGAGCTGAGGGCAGGAAACCTGCTGCACTTCTCTTTGGGTTTTGCACTCCCACCTGCTCTTTTGGTCCTTTAACAATAAAATATGAGCTGTTTGGAGGCGCAACTGTTATTTTACCCTTTGCAAAAGGGTTGTGGCCTGACCCTGTCTTGGCTGCAGTGGGGGATTTTGGGAGGTTTCTTTTCTTGCTGCTGCCATGTGTTTGCAGTCCAGGCGTTGGCCCTGTTTGCAGACAGCCCATCTGTGCTGCCATATGTTTGTCACCAAGACTTGCGACTGTCACATGCACAAGGGGCACATTGGTCAGAGCATTGCCTCATGCATCTGCCTGCCCCTGGCTGGGACAGACCCTTCCAGGTCCCTCTGGCACCAGGTTCAGAATGTCTCAGGGTGGTGACTGTGGCTAGGTGAGCAAGAAGCGCTGTCTGCTGTCCGCTGAGGCCGCATCAGGCTATGGTGGACCTGAGATGCCCTGTTCCTCCTGGCCAGCCCTGTTACCAGCCAGCAGGCTCTGGTTGCATTTGAGAGCAAGGCACAGATGGTGCTGGGGTTGCCCTCGCTTCTCTGTCTTCTTGCAAAATTACAACCCCGTCTGCTGCTAAGGGAATTGGTTCTCTTTTGCTCAAGGGAAAGAAAAATGAATAAAATCTGGACTTCTCAAGGAAGGGTCACTGATGTCTCCATCTCCAGCCTCATGCACCACGTGTGGCATCTGGTGCATTTTTTTGTGCTGTGCTGCTGCCTCTCTCCTGCCATAGGATCAAGGAGTGATCCTGGGCATAGGGAAGTCCGAGGGAAAAAAGCACATGGATGCATGTGGCCAGGAAAATGTGCATTGGGCTGGCTTTGCGATGCTGGCTCTCCTCGTAGTGCACGGCTGCTGTGAAAGCTGGAGCACATGGACACATCTGCATGTCCCCATGTGGGTCTGAGATCACAGCATGTGCAGCTGTGCTGGGAGCCCCTGACACCGTGCAGATGAGTAATGAGGGCCAGAGTTTCGGAAGGATGTGGACTCCTAGGTGTGTAGTAGGGGGGATTTGGTGGGATTTTTGGCAGCCCCTGTCTGCACTAGGTGTCTGGCATTAGGAGGAATGCATGACCTGAATTGGGACACCCACGCACCAGACTGAGGCCATTATAGAAATTAGATGCAAGGATGAAGGATGGCAGCAGTTAGTGCAGTCATCAGCTATTTATTCTGATTTTTCGTGCAATACATCAGTGTGAAGAACAAAGAGACCCACCCCCACCCCACCACCATTATCCCGCAGTAACCACAGCATAACCCGGCTGCTTCAAAGCCTTTGTGAGGCCAGAGTTTGGATCCTGCTCTATTGGGGAGCAGAAAGGTGTAACCAAAAGCACTGAGTCTACAAAGGTGCTTTTTTTTTTGTCAACCTTGAGGATTCTCAGGCCCTAGAAGGAAGATGTTTGTTTTTTGTTGTTTGTTTGATTGTTTTTTGTGTGTGGGGTTTTTTTGTTTGTTTGTTAGGTTTTTTGTTTTTGTTGTGTTTTTGTTTGTTTGTTTGCAATGCACAACAGAAGCTAGCATGAGAGCCAGGCACAGGACATGGGACACATGAGAGCAGTGAGACGCAGGACAGTCATGCCACAGGGTAGAAAGGATGACAGGGACATAAAGGCCAGAGAGTCCCAAAGAAACCAAGTAGAGCACAGATGTGACTAAATAATACACTAGGTTGACAGACATAATGAAGGAAGGCAGAAGCTTGAGATCTTAGGGTAAATCTCTACCTACATAGCTGCTGTTAGATGGAAAATCCAAAACTCATTTAACAGCCTAAAAGAGAACCCCTTAAAACTTATACATAGAACACCTCTCTGTCATACACAGTAAAAACCTAGGAGGAAAACAGCAGAACTGATCCTAAAAGACCACCATGTGCTGCTGGTGTTTGATCCTCCTCTCCCACTTGGGATCATTCCTTTCTCTTTCTGGGCCAATCCTCCTCTCGTCCTCTGGTTCTTGGCGGTCACGGGGACGGTCCCTCCTTTCCCCATCCTCACGTGGCTCCAGTTCCCTGAACTTCACATCTGCTTCTGCTGCCACCACTGCAGTCTCCCGTGTTCTTTTGTACTGCACTGTCTCACATGGTCTCCTTCTCTCATCTTCAAGCTCATAATTTTGACGGTCACGTCTCTCGTGTGCCTCTCTCTGGTCTCTGGTGGCACCTCGCTCTTCCCTCTCTCGTGTCTGGTGGCCGAGGTGCTCATAGACTTCCAGTTCCAGCTCCCTTTGGTGATTGATCCTCCTCTCCCACTTGGGCTCTTCCCTCTGTCTTTCTGGGCCAATCCTCCTCTCGTCCTCTGACTCTCGGCACTCACGGGGATGGTCCCTCCTTTCCCCATCCTCACGTGGCTCCAGTTCCCTGGACACACGGTGGATCTTCACACCTGCCTCTGCTGCCACCACTGCAGTCTCCCGTGTTCTTTTGTACTGCACTGTCTCACATGGTCTCCTTCTCTCATCTTCAAGCTCATAATTTTGACGGTCACGTCTCTCGCGTGCCTCTCTCTGGTCTCTGGTGGCACCTCGCTCTTCCCTCTCTTGTGTCTGGTGGCTGCGGTGCTCATAGACTTCCAACTCTCTCTCCCTTTGGCCATCGATCCTCCTTGCCTGCTTGGGCTCTTCTCTCTGTCTTTCTGGGCCAATCCTCCTCTCGTCCTCTGACTCTCGGCACTCACGGGGATGGTCCCTCCTTTCCCCATCCTCACGTGGCTCCTGTTCCCTGGAGACGTGGTGGATCTTCACACCTGCCTCTGCTGCCACCAATGCGGTGTCCTGTGTTCTTTCATACTGCACTGACTCACGTGGTCCCCTTACATTGTCTTCCGTCTCATACGTTTGATGGTCACGTCTCTCGCGCGCCTCTCTCTGGTCTCTGGTGGCACCTCGCTCTTCCCTCTCTTGTGTCTGGCGGCTGCGGCGCTCATAGACTTCCCACTCTCGCCTCCTTTGACCATCGATCCTCCTCTCCTGCTTGGGCTCTTCCCTCTGTCTTTCTGGGCCAATCCTCCTCTCGTCCTCTGACTCTCGGCACTCACAGGGATGGTCCCTCCTTTCCCCATCCTCACGTGGCTCCTGTTCCCTGGAGACATGGTGGATCTTCACATCTGCTTCTGCTGCCACCACTGAGCTCTCCTGTCCTCTTTCGTACCTCACCAACTCACGTGGTCCCCTTACATTGTCTTCAAGCTCATAATTTTGACGGTCACGTCTCTCGCGTGCCTCTCTCTGGTCTCTGGTGGCACCTCGCTCTTCCCTCTCTCGTGTCTGGTGGCTGCGGCGCTCATAGACTTCCAGTTCCAGCTCCCTTTGGTGATCGATCCTCCTCTCCCACTTGGGCTCTTCCCTCTGTCTTTCTCGGCAAATCCTTCTCTCGTCCACTGGTTCTTGGTGCTCACGGGGATGTTTCCTCCTTTCCAGGTTCTCACGTGGCTCCAGTTCCCTGGACACATGGTGGATCTTCACATCTGCCTCTGCTGCCACCACTGCAGTCTCCCGTGTTCTTTCATACTGCACTGTCTCACATGGTCTCCTTCTCTCATCTTCAGGCTCATAATTTTGATGGTCACGTCTCTCGCGTGCCTCTCTCTGGTCTCTGGTGGCACCTCGCTCTTCCCTCTCTCGTGTCTGGCGGCTGCGGCGCTCATAGACTTCCAAGTCTCTCTCCCTTTGGTGATCGATCCTCCTCTCCCGCTTGGGCTCTTCTCTCTGTCTTTCTGGACCAATCCTCCTCTCGTCCTCTGACTCTCGGCACTCACGGGGATGGTCCCTCCTTTCCCCATCCTCACGTGGCTCCAGTTCCCTGGAGACGTGGTGGATCTTCACATCTGCTTCTGCTGCCACCACTGAGCTCCCCTGTCCTCTTTCGTACCTCACCAACTCACGTGGTCCCCTTACATTGTCTTCAAGCTCATAATTTTGACGGTCACGTCTCTCGCGTGCCTCTCTCTGGTCTCTGGTGGCACCTCGCTCTTCCCTCTCTCGTGTCTGGTGGCTGCGGTGCTCATAGACTTCCAGTTCCAGCTCCCTTTGGTGATCAATCCTCCTCTCCCACTTGGGCTCTTCCCTCTGTCTTTCCCGGCAAATCCTTCTCTCGTCCACTGGTTCTTGGTGCTCACGGGGATGTTTCCTCCTTTCCAGGTTCTCACGTGGCTCCAGTTCCCTGGACACACAGTGGATCTTCACACCTGCCTCTGCTGCCACCACTGCAGTCTCCCGTGTTCTTTCATACTGCACTGTCTCACATGGTCTCCTTCTCTCATCTTCAAGCTCATAATTTTGACGGTCACGTCTCTCGCGTGCCTCTCTCTGGTCTCTGGTGGCACCTCGCTCTTCCCTCTCTCTTGTCTGGCGGCTGCGGCGCTCATAGACTTCCAACTCTCTCTCCCTTCGGCCATCAATCCTCCTCGCCTGCTTGGGCTCTTCCTTCTGTCTTTCTGGGCCAATCCTCCTCTCATCCTCTGACTCTCGGCACTCACGGGGATGGTCCCTCCTTTCCCCATCCTCACGTGGCTCCAGTTCCCTGGAGACGTGGTGGATCTTCACACCTGCCTCTGCTGCCACCAATGCGGTGTCCCGTGTTCTTTCATACTGCACTAACTCACATGGTCCCATTCCATTGTCTTCGGTCTCATACGTTTGATGGTCACGCCTCTCATGTGCCTGTCTCTGGTCTCTGGTGGCACCTCGCTCTTCCCTCTCTTGTGTCTGGTGGCCAAGGTGCTCATAGACTTCCAGTTCCAGCTCCCTTTGGTGATTGATCCTACTCTCCCTCTTGGGCTCTTCCCTCTGTCTTTCTGGGAAAATCCTCCTCTTGTCCTCTGACTCTCGGCACTCACGGGGATGTTTCCTCCTTTCCAGGTTCTCACGTGGCTCCAGTTCCCTGGACACATGGTGGATCTTCACATCTGCCTCTGCTGCCACCACTGCAGTCTCCCGTGTTCTTTTGTACGGCACTGTCTCACATGGTCTCCTTCTCTCATCTTCAAGCTCATAAATTTGACGGTCACGTCTCTCGCGTGCCTCTCTCTGGCCTCTGGTGGCACCTCGCTCTTCCCTCTCTCGTGTCTGGCAGCTGCGGCACTCGTAGACTTCCAACTCTCTCTCCCATTGGCCATCGATCCTCCTCTCCCCCTTGGGCTCTTCCCTCTGTCTTTCTGGGCCAATCCTCCTCTCGTCCTCTGACTCTCGGCACTCACGGGGATGGTCCCTCCTTTCCCCATCCTCACGTGGCTCCAGTTCCCTGGAGACGTGGTGGATCTTCATATCTGCTTCTGCTGCCACCACTGCAGTCTCCCATGTTCTTTCATACTGCACTGACTCACGTGGTCTCCTTGCATTGTCTTCTGGCTCGTATGTTTCACTGTCACTTCTCTCACGTACCTCTCTCCAGTCACTGGTAGGACCTTGCTCTTCCCTTTCTCGTGTCTGGTGGTTGTGGCACTCATAGAGTTCCAGTTCCAGCTCCCGTTGCTGATCGTTCCTCCTCTCCCCCTTGGGTTCTTCCCTCCTTCCATGGTCTTGTTCAGTCTCACGAGTCTGCTGAATCTGTCTTACATTTTTTAGCTGATATTCCTGGTTTCTCCTTTGTTCAGAGATGTCTCTTTCTAGCTCACAGGTCTTATTGTACCCCAGATCAATCTCTGTTGGTTCCTGAATGTATGACTGATGCAGGCATCTTGAGTCCAGGAATTGAAGCTCATGTCCGTGTCGGCTCCTGTCTTCAAGTTCAATTTGTTCTGGCTCACATAGGTGGTCCCGGCTTCTCTCTTCCATTAGTAATTCAGCTTTATGTGGCTGATTGTAACTCACTCTATCTGCTTCTTGTGGATGACGTTTTTTCTGATCATAGGCTTGTAGTGATGGCTCATTTGGCTCATGGCTTCTGCACTGGTTTGGCAGTGGTTGAGGTTCATGTGTCTGGTTGTGACTCCTCACTTCTGCCAATTGTTTTGGCTGAGGCCTCTCTTGGTTTTGCCTTTCATCTGCCTCTAGTTGGGTGTGATGTGCTTGCAAGTTGCTGTGCTTTGGGAGTTGTACATCTCCTTGTCTGTCCAGCTTCGCTGGCTGACGTCTTCTCTGGCTGTTACATCGGTCTTGTGGCTCTTGGCTTCGTTCTTCATATACCTGAAGGACTGGCTCCCCCAGCTCAGTGCTTCGTTTTGCATTGTTTCTGCTTTGTGTGTTACGTTGCTGGTGATGACTCCCCATTTCCTCTAGAGTTCCAAGCTCATTGATTCTGGTGTCTTGTTGCAGCTCATGTTCACCAGGGGGATGATGATTGCTCTCACAGGTTTTTCGTTCCTCCTCCTGCTGATTCCGATGGCTCCCTCTGTTCTTAACTTCAGGTTCTTGGAGTGACTTATCACTGGCTGTCAGCTTTGTTCTTTGCAGAAGGCACGGTGCCTTCAACTGGTACCAGTAGCAGGCCTTAGCCACTCTGAACACCAAAAGCAGGAACTCATTAAAATCTATTTCCCCATCATCATCCCAGTCCAGAAACTGCAGAATCTTGTAAATCGTCTGAGGGTCATGTGGGTTCTGCAGGGAAAACAGACAGGGAAACAAAAAATGGATTTTAGCCTTCGTGCTCCTTGTCAGAGAAATGCAAAGCCAGCAACAATCGCAATCTTTTCTCCTTCCATCTCTCCCACCTTTGCTTTCGTAGCTCAGCAACAACTCCAAGTCTTTGTTCTCCGTTTTCCTGTTCATTCCCTGGCTGCAGCCCACCAGCTCTCCTCTTTTCGGGAGATGCTGAACCCCTCTACTGGATTCATTTATTTTCTACCTTTTGAAGAAAACCATACCTTGCCACAGTTCATTCTCCAACATTTGCCCATGACAAAATGTGTTGGAAGAGCTGTCAAAGCAGTCAGTGGAGAGATACATCTGATGCTCCCCTTTGGTGAAAGCCTCCCCACAGTCATAAGAATCATCTGGAAGGCGATTTTGCAGTCCCTGCACTCCAGTCTTGGACTCAAGCCCTCCTTCTTGCAGCAGCACTCACCGCTATAACATCTGCAAACTCCGTCTGGATCAACTCTCTCATCTTCCTCTGGCTGAGGTTGGAGCAGCCTCCATCTTCCTTTACGTGTTCGTGGAAGACACGGATGATGGTGGAAATGCTGTCCAAGAAGTGAGACATCTTCCTGCAGATTCCAGCAAGCCTGCATGGAAAGGAGCGAGCTTAAGAATGGGAGATTCACTTGCCTTTGAGCATGAAAGAGGGTGGGGAATTAACGGGATCAGGCTGTGTACATTAATGGGACACTGGATGCCATGTACTGTGTGTCTACTCCTGTGCCATGGTGAGCTCTATTTCACCAGAGCACTGGGAAGAAATTCAAATGCTTAGGTGTTTTTGTGGGATGGGGAGGGTCCTCCAACTTGTCTACTGATGTCTTTGAATGAGATTTGATAGTGGATGGCAGGATGCCTGTGTTTATGGATCACAGGGAGGGGACTGGGGATGGTGACTCAAGAGATGCCCTGAGAACGTGCCCCCTAGAGCTATACCAGCTATTTATGTTTTTCCAGGACCCACAATAGATGTACACTGGCTTCTCTGGAGCCAGTTAGAGGATGTCTAACGCAGCGCTGGCATGGCCTGAGACAAGATCCACCTGGGTCAGAGACAGGTAGAGTGCTTACAGAGTGTTAAAACAAGCCCTGTTACTGATGGTCCTATGACCACTAGTAGTGTAAAACAATTGATAAAGCTTCCATCACAACATCAGTTCATTGGCAAATTGAGTTAGCCAGAGGGGAACAGTCAGATCACCTAGGTCAGAGCTACTGATATAATTTTACTGAGATCTGATTGGCAGAAAGCTGTGCTGCTGTTTGAGCTTTTTGTCTGGGACCCTCAAAAACCACCTCCTTCTGTCCTCCTCATAGGATCCCCAAGCCTGTTATCAGGCACATCAGTGCAGCTGGTGAAGCTGTACCATGTCTGCTTTGCCGCCTCTATTTTACATATATATATATATATATATATACACACATGAACATATGTGCACATCTCTGCATACAAAACCCTGGGGTTCGGTATTTCTCTTGAAAACAGAAAATTTCTGCAATCTGTTCATTCTGAATAGGAGCTGACACTAGACCAAAAGCAAGGCACAAAATCTGGCTCCCTTTCTTGGTTTCTGTTCAAGAAAAGCTGCCTCTACACGTGAACACACAAAAACCGCATGCAGGTATCTGAATCGCACAAAACATTTCACTACGTATAAACATGAAGACTCCCAGAAAATACTGTGGCAGTAATGATGTTACCACCCGACATGAATCCTATAGAAACAACACGTTCTTGCCCAGCAAAGAGCATGTTTCAGGAGTGACTTACCCAAATCACCAACAGGATCAAGTGGGATTCCTGTGAAGCCGTGCGGAGTGATCAGAGGACCCGAGTCCTTTTATAGGGTCCTTGATGGAGCTACAGAAAGGAGACACCCTTTGTGGACATTGTCCTGATTCATCTTTGGCCAAGCCCAGCTGCACCTTCATGTCCTCAAACGGGTTATTTAACTTATCATCCCCTTACCTATCATTTTAACCCAGAAATAGCAGTTGCCATGTGGCAATTCAGGCACTGGTTGGTTCCACCTAATCCGGACTGTAAAGTTATTTTACAGGCTGATTGCATTTCAGATTTAAAAAAATCCAGAACAGCTATAAAGTGTATATATGTATTAATGGGAGGGTGTATTTATATATAAATGTGCATTTGCGTAGGTATAAATTTATATATGTGTAATACACACACATAAAAATAAAAACAGAATGAAATTTTGAAGATGGGGGCAGAAGTGCTGACAGTAGCAGAGCCCAATGAGAGTGGATCAGGGACAGTCAAGGTCTATATAGCCAATGAGCTTGATACCACAATATCTGAGATGATTTTTGTTTGCTTTTTGTGCAGTTTCTTTGGCACCTTGGGCACAAGGATAATGGAATTTGGGTCTGGCTCTTGCGCACAGAAGGAGAGAAGACGACCTAAGTGAGATGACAATGGTGAAATGCAAGCGCACTTTAGTGACGTCCCAAAATCCTCCAGGTCTTGGCCCGTGTGGCGTCTTTGTAGAGTGTGCTGAATTTTTTTTTTTATTTTTGGTAACTTCTTAGTAAGGAGCCTTATTGTTATATTGTTCAGGTTTTTGTTGGGAAAAATAAAACAAAACCAAACAAAACAAAAAGAACAGCCACAGACAGAATATTTTTGAACAGTAAAACTTGCAAAATGAGTTTTTGTACAAGAAGTCTTTTCAATAAGCAATGTCTTTTCATTGAGAAAAATAACCATAAAACAGCTTTCATATTAACTGTCTTCAATGAATGACTTTCATTTCAACTTTGCTTGATCTTTAATTAAAAATAAAAGCAGAAACCTCTCTGCTGAGCGGTTGATTCATGTTGAATCTTCATCTGGTTGCCCTAGGCAGCTTTTGCTGTAATTACAATTATTTTTTTAAAAAAATCTTTTAACAGTAGATTAATTAGAGATCAACTGACTCCTTTATTCACCCTGAACTCTCCCAGTACAGAGAGCAAACGAGGACGATACCAGCCATGCCACCTGGGCCCCAGCTTTTGGGTTTGGAGGCAGGATGCTGCCTTGCCAGGCACGACCGAGACGTTGCAGAGAGTATTCAGAGCATGAACTTGTCATGCAGCCTTGGGTGAGCGGCTCATCTAGCCCATCTGTAAGGTAAGATCATACTGGGTGTAGGAGCCTAATTAATTAGTGCTGGTAACACTTTGGGGATACTCATACAAGTGCGTACTAAGGATTGTTACTAACCATACTTCATTTTTGAGCTTTTTTTGAGGATTAAATTATACTTGTGCAAATTATACCCCACCTGTGGGATAATAATACCCTTGGGAAACTGTAATTTTATGGTAGATTTGAGTTATTATTAAAATTAGAGTATTACAGTGCGGCTGGAGCTTGTACACTCGGTGTCCTGTAACAGTCTCTAATCCCCTCTGCAGGGGCTGGGTCAGTGCAGGATGGTCGGGTGGTATGTGACCCGCCGGGCAGAGTTCAGGTACCAATGCAGCAAAAGGTATGTTGCATTTTCAGCCAAAGGACAAAGCAATGAGTTTCAAAGTATGTTCTTGGCAGCACCAAGTGCCCCCTTTCTCCAGTGGCTTGCCTTTCCCCAAAGACGCTTTCATGGTAGGTTTTTAAAAGCTTGTTACCCAAGAGCATGGGTTCCATCTTCTTGCTTCTTACCCAATTCTGCACCCATCCCTGTTGCTGTTTATATAGGGTGATCGAGCCTCTATTGCGTTTAATCTCAGAAGATCCAAGCTCCAACACCTCCCAGACTTGCAGGACTATTTTTTTCATTTGTGTCAGCAGGATAATTTTCATTGTGCTATAATGTTCTCCTCAAAATGAACAAAAAAAAATCCCTTCTTCAAATATGACACTCGTGATGGCAAAAGTAGTGTCATTCGGAATAGAGAATATAATAAACATGTCCCTAACAGGGCTTGGTTCCTGCCTGAACTGGGAGGTCAGTTTTTTATTGATGCTACAAAAGGCGGTAGCTGATGGACAGACAGACTACAGGCAGGTGGTTTGGTCTGGTGATTTTAGACCCTAAGCCAGAGCTAAGAAGAAGTAAAAGAGCTGTTGGACAAACTCCTGAGACATATTTTACAAGAAAAATGGAGTTTTCTTGAAAATGAAATGTTATAAGGAACGTTTCAGATGAAATGGGATTTTCACAGATAGGTGATGAAATTTGTCTTGACTCTCCAATTTCGTGTCCACATCTGTCATGAGGCAGATATATGTTGTGTCTCATACATTTAATTATGACATTGGCACTTTTAGACCAAATCATTTTTGGATGTACATTCTGGGGATAGTTTTGAAATGCTGTTTTTTCTGATTCAGCGTTTAGCAAATTGTGAAATTCTGGGGTGTCCCAGAGGAATGACGTTTTATTTTCAAGTGAGGTCTCTGCGTGCTGCTTGTCACCAGCCACAGAGCAGGAGGTGTGGGTGCATTTATCATATGCTGATTTAGTTGATAGGTCTCAAGTGAAAGATAGTATAGTGAAAAACAGGCTGAGCATCACCCTCCCTGAGGGATGCCAAGTGCTGGGTCTGTCTGGTGGTCCAGCATGTCTGAACTCCCTAGTAAACCACACTGATTTCACCAGACTGCTCATGCCCTCAGAATTATCCACATTCCTGGATGGAATGTGTCTGGACAAGTGCCCAAGGCTCTGGTACCCCAAACCATGTGAACTGAATATGAGTTTGAGATTGGCTCCATTTGCGCACAGTTTGCATTTAGCTCTTTATCTCTGGCTTCGCAGTTGTTGCTGGGATTGGATGTATGTGAATAATCATTTTTCCTGTGTGTAATGTATCTCCACTCCTTCCTTTGGAGTTTTCCATAGCTAATAGGGATTTCTGTTCTTCATAGCATGCTACAAATTCCCCTTGCTTCTGAGATTATTAGTAAGTGAGGTCAAATAGGAAAATCCCTCCCATTCAGTGTTAAGCAGCTGTTTATTCTTTTCGCAGACATGAAAAATGCCCAGAGCAGATGGAGGCTGAGAGGAATCTGTTCAGGTCAGCTGTGCTGTTGTGTTAATCCAGTCTTTTACCCTCTTTGAAGACATCTCTTGCAGGGATGTCACATCCCTGCCTGCGGGGAGCAATCGATTCACCTCAGCTAAATCGCAAAGGCGACTGAGCAGCAGCTCCTTTAGGCTATTCACCCCCCAGACACACCTGCCTCTCTGCAGCCATCCCTCTGTCTGTACCCTGGAGCAATGTGGCCGTATGTCATGTGAGGAACAGATGCTCAGGTCCTCTGCACTGCCTCTTGTCAACCTGGCCATGCTCAGAGCTGGGTCAAGGGTACACTTGCAACAACACACTGGGACAGAATGTCCTTTTGCTTTCAGTTTTATTGCTTTGCTTACACAGACAGAGGCAGTCTAACATAGAGTAAGAGGGAAGGTCTCTAGTCATGCAGAGCTTAATAAAAACCAGGGGTGAAGCCCAGGGTTAATAAGGAATGGGGTAAGACATGACTAATAGAAGTGCAAAAAAACAGAGTGGGACAGGACAAAATATACCTCTTCTCAGGGGACAACAGCTACACTTAGATGGGGGCTTGTATCAGCCTTTACTGCTGTGTTGGCCATTGATACAGTGACTTCAGGAGTTGTTGCTCCATAGCTGGTTGTCTTTGGCCATGAGCACCTTGTTGCTGTTGTGCTGGACAATTCGGAGCCTCCACCTTGCTGTGCTCCTGCTCCAGCACCTTGCATACAGCAAGCTGATGGAAAGCCAGGTCATGATGCATCCCCTGGGGCTTGGGATCCCGACAGGGGCTTGCACCCTGCTGTGGGTGCTGCAGCTTCTCAGTCTTGCCGGGGTTGGGGTCCTGCCAAGGGGCCTCACAGACCTGAATCTTATTGTTTGGGTGTGTCTCTTGTGTCTCAGAGGGACAATTCTGGTTCTGCTCTGCTGACTCTATCTCTGGGTTCTGATCACAGTTAGAACCCTGTCCTGGTATCTCATTTTCTTGGGCCTGGTGGGTTTTTGGGTCCTGTTTTCGTGTCTCAGTCTCTTCAGCCTTATGGGTATTTCTGACATGGTCTTGTTTCTTGGTGTCCAGGATCTCACCCCTCTTTGCATCCCCTTCTGGTGCTTCAGTCCTGTCATCCTGATGCGTGTCCCAGTCCTGCTCCTGTGTCTCACCCTTCTGGGTTTGAGGGGTGTCTGGGTCCTGCTCCTGTGTCTCACTCTCCTGGGGCTGACAGGTGTCCTGGTCCTGCTCCTGTGTCTCACCCTCCTGGGTTTGACAGTCTTCTGGATCTTGTGTCTCGGTGTCCTGGACCTGATTGTTCACATCCTGCTCAGGGACCTGCTGGTCAAGGGAGACCCTTCCAGCTGCATGTGGCCCCGGCAGCTGCTCCCCACCTGCCTTTCCTTGCACTGTTGGCTCTTGATCATCTTCTGGTGCCTGGTGTTGCTGGGGTGGCTTGCAACAAGCCTTGGCCACGCGGAAGACCAGGCTGAGCAATTCATTGAAGTCAACCCTGCAGTTGCTGTCATTGTCCAGAAAGCACAGCACCTTCTTGATGGTTTTGGGGTCCTGGGGGTTCTGTAAAGAGACAAATGGTGTCTGCAAAGCCAGTGAGCCATTTGCGTAATCTCTCTAGGAGCACCTGGGTGGTCTCAGAGCAGAAATCCAGCTCCACGCTTCCCCCACTCCCCGTGGCTTGTGTTTATCCCTGCACCGAGCTCTACGAGCTGCTGGCACTGGGAGAATGAACAGCCTCTACTTTTCCCTGCAGATCCTGGGCTTTTGGAGTCATCTGTACCTTTCCCAGGGAGCCAGGTGTCCTGCATACCCGCATGGGACTGCATGGCTTTACCCACTGTGCTGCACGCTGGCTCCCAGCCCTGCAGCCAGAAGGTAAACCCGCGGCAGGCGCCAGCCGCGGGGCTGGATCCTCACCTCCATCGCATCGGCAAACTCCTGCTCGATGAGCAGCTTCAGCTCCTCCCTGCTCAGGGGGCTGCAGTTGCTGTCACTTCTAGTGCATGTGTAGAAAGCAGAAATGATGCTGTTGGCATTTTCCTGGAGCTGGGCCATCTTCCTGCAGCCTGCAAGAAAAGCACATTTTAAAAGGGTCTTTTTGTTTGTTTGTTTTCTTGCTTTTCAGCTAAGTGACTCTTTAACAACACAGTTGGGCAGGCAGAGAGAGAAAGAAGAGCCAGAGAAGGGCAAAGACAAAATGAAACTGTGTAAGTGAAGAGAAAGAGAGGGCAAGAAGGGTCTCACAACAAAACATCTGAAAAATGAAACTCAACTGCGGAGACAGGTGTAAGGATGAGCAGGTGATGGCTGTAGAGATGAGGGACAGCAAGAGCCGAAAGGCTGGGGGAACACAGAAAGAGAGAAGAGAAAAAATCCCCTTTGGCTTTCTCTGCAGCAGAGCAGAGCTGTGACTGCAGGTCATCTCTAACAAATGACGGAATAGTGCAATTACAGATCTCTTTTATAATTCTTTATATATATATATATATATATATTTTTTTTTTTTTTCTTTTTCTTTTCCTTTTAGGAGAGCTCAGCAGTGTCACCTTCAGGGACATCCTCATGACCAGAAGCTCCTGCTTTCCTGTTGGTAGCAAAGTCATCATGAGAAGTCTCTCCAGGCTTACCTGGGCGAGCAGCAAGAGCACTGAGCTTCGGGAGCGCGGTCTGGAGCAAATCAGCTCTCAGCGGTCTTATATACAGTTCAGGGTCACAACCTGCATTTTTCAGGGTGACCTGAAACATCTCTCACCTAATCGCATTGTCATGACCCTGTCTTCTTTTGTCTCTTTCTCATTAACTTCTGCTCTTATGCTTTTCTTTAGAGCTAATATGTGATCATTCCCAAGCTTGCCCCACCTGCAGACACATTTCAGAGGAATTTAACAGAAAAGGCTATTTTTACCACTGGAGGATTTAATGTAAGATGACGCCCGAGCAACGCCCGAGACTCTTGTGTTCAGCAAACGTGTTTTGTGAGATGGAGATCCCCAGTGCCCCAGTGACTGACACACAGAGAGGAGGCCACCCGGGAGTGCTTTCATGGTGAATAAGGAGAAAACAAAGGAAGAAAAATGAGGATATTGTGATGCCGAGGTTGATGTGATTCCTTCCAGAAACTCCCTCTTCTGTATCCCCGCAGGGAGGTAGGCATCGAGCAAAGAAATCTTTCCGAACAGTGCCACCAAGTGGCACTCGGAGTAGGTCAGAGGGGCGGCGCGGCAGCTGGGACCGTGGGCACGGTGGGCTGCAATCACCCGTTTACCAGGAGGGGAAACTGAAGCATATGGCAAGGAAAGGACTTAAACTTCTTGTGCTATGTCTGGCACAAATCCCTGCTGTGACCCAGTGTCTTGTTAATGAGGCCACCATACTGGGGCCCAGTGGGTTGACTGAAGCCCCACAGACCTAGATGCAGTTATTGCTGCTTGCTCAGGAAATTTATTTGTTTTTTTTCTTTCCCTGTATTATCTTGTTACTCCTCAGCAGCTCCAAATGCGGTGTGATATGAAAGTCATTTCCAAAGTCTTTGAGCAAGACTTTAAGCTGTCCTCACCTTAGCTATTTTGTAAAGTCTTTTTTCTTGGTGAACACATGGTTAATAAGAAAGACGGGGAAAAAAATGATGTCACAATTCCATATAGCTTTTAATGGTACAGAACACTAAACATGGCCATTTTTTTTACTAGAAAAAACACTCTGAAGAAAATGCCTGGCTTGCTCCAGAAGAGAAGGGCTGCAAAGGGATAAATACGGGAGGCTGGAGGGTCAGGAGGGCTTTGCAGGCCGTCGAGTCCTTTGGATGTGTGTTGAGTCCTCCTGAACTCAGGGCTCCTTTTTCTCTGGCAGGTTCTGTCTGAACTCATGCCCTTTCTTTAAGCTGAAAGGTTTCTGATCTATCACGGCTTTAATCCCAGGTACCATCAAGCAGCTCTTCTGTCAGGCTGAGCAAGCAGTGCCCAGGGAGCAGCTGTGACCTCCTGGCAGTGCCCTTCTATTTTTATCTATAAATCTATCAACCTTTCTTTCACATCTGCATGGAAACACACTACATTCCTCTAACCTGAGGTGTGTTTGCTATGAACCTTCTCACTAAGCTGCAGTGAGGTGGGGGGGCAATTACTGGGGGCACCTTGGGAGGCTGAAGTATTTTAGGGTGTTGGTGCTGAAGAGATTTCTAGCAAAACCATGCAGACCCTGAGCAAGGCAGTTTATCCTCTTGTAGACAATAACAGGTTTATGTTGTACAGGATTTCACACATGCTTTATGAAGCGCAAAAGGTTAGAGGGTCAAATGATATGTAAAGAATTTAAAACTGCTGCATGGCAAAAAAGACAAAACCACCCCTTTTAGCAGAGCTTGCAATAAATTATGTTGAATCCAGGGAGGGGAGGGCAGGTGCTTCAGAGACTTGTGCTAATGAAATCATATGAAACTTCAGGGTTACTGCATTGAGAACTGTGAAATAGGAAGGGAGGCTTTGCACAAGCTCACACTTGGTTTGCAATGATGCTGGGGGGTTTTGAACAGGATTGAGATGGGGCTGGGGAGAGTTGCTCTCTGAAAAGTTCTAGAAAGAAAACCTACAGTTTAGATCACACTTAAATTTCTCCTGCTGTGTTTTCATGTGTAAAAGTTAAACTTCAGCTAAACCAACCTCACCCAAAATTCTGTTATTTGAAAATAGAACTAGAAAACTGATGCGTCATCAGGCATCCCAGGATTATTTCCCTCTTTTTCTGCCTGAAGACCTTATGGATCTGTGAAATTACTCAATGCCTTGGTTAGCGGGGAAGAAGGGAGGAAGCAGACAAAGGGGGCTCAGAAAAAGCATTGCCAGCAGTCGGGGCTGTGTGGTGAGCATGTGTCAGGCAGTAATGGCAGGGAGTGGTGTCGAGCTGGTGTTGGGTGTTAGGGCTGAGGGTGTTTGGGGTCTGGGGCCCAAGAGGGTAGGAGTTAGGTCATAGTGGTCAGATTTCTCAACAAAAATAAAGCAGGAAATTACTGTTTATTCCTGCATGACTATGATTGTTCTTGCTTAGCAGGGAAGAGCAGAAGCGTAGGTTAGCACTAAAGAAGGAAGGAAAGTTCTACACTGAAGGTTTAATGTGAGAAACTATTTAAACATGGGGTTTGGAGAGCTGGAAGGCTTTGGTGCTCAGATGGTGGGGGCTTGCTTTTGGAGGTTAAAAGAAAAAGAAGATATCTGGTTAGTGCCTGTGCTATGGGACTCGGGTTTTATCTGTGGTTATTGCCTTCCTAACATGCATCCTTTGCCTTTTCTGACTGTTGTCTCCTTCTTTCTCTTGCCTGCTAAGGGCAGTGTATGATGAGGTTCAGGGTTGCCTCCCTTTTCTCACCTTGTTCCACACATGAAGCACAATTCTGAAACTTTCCTAGGGCTGGAACTCATCATACGGAGAGCTTTATCTTTACATCTATGTTGTTATCAGGAATTAAACTAATTGGCATAAAATGCTTTGCTTTCCTACACTGCCTGGGCATTTCAGCAAGTTATTTCTGTTGCAACCTTCTCTATTGCTAATTCACTGTGACATTAAGAAGTGTAATACATCGGCTCTTCTCTAAGACGTTTCCAATTTTTTACATGTTAATGACCATATTTAACATATTTCTTCAGAGATAATTGGATTCTAAGGCTCCCTGTGGTAATGCAATGAAAGCCAGCTAGCAATGCCTTTAATATCTAAAAGACTCTTTCTGCATTTGAATAATCCCACAATTAAAATTAAGAATTAATCTCTTGTCTGAAACAAGACTTTTGAGGATACCTTTCTTGTTTTGAGACAGTTTCAATACATATGTTAACTTTACTTACAGAGAAGTTAATTAAATCCTTCCTTGGCATTTGTATCCTAGAACTCACAAAGGGGCACGGGTATCTCAGATTACCTTGTTTCTCTCACCCGTTGATCCTCTGTGTGAAAGCAGGATTCTTCTGTGCTTCATAGCTTGTCCAGCTGGCTGTTTTAATTCAAACCATTGAAGGTATCATTGAGTAAATTATTTTTCTGAAGGTGCAAAGGAACTCACAAGTTTACTTAAATGGCTCTAAGTCTGGAAAAGGAAAGGAAATTATCATAGGTAGTTAGCCAGTGCATATGAAATTCTGTATCTCTTCTTAAGCAAATCTTTAGCAATTAAAAACTAAGAATAAACCTGAGGGGGAAATAGAACAGGGAGGAAGGTGAGATGAGATTATCCCACGTTTATTGCTATGAAGAATTATTTCACCTCCCTCTGGAGGCACCTGCTTTGCACTGTGAGGAGGATCCTTGGTGAGGCAGCACGCTGTATGGCAGCCATTCAGCCAAGATATTTGGGAATGCTGATAACTGACAGCTGGTCAAGACAAAATTAACTGCGCAGCTACTACTGGTTATGTCCAGCTCAGAAGACTCCAAGTCCTGCTTTTTACCTGTCATCAGAAAATGAGCTTTGACACTGCCTGTATGTTCCTTGCGTTTCAACTTCTCCAAGCTCCTGTAGGAAATCTTCTCCAGCGCTCCTGTGCTGTGCACCACCAGAGGACGCTGCGTGGGTGCAGGCACGGTCATGTGTGTGCATGCTTGCTGTGGGTGCCCAAGCCAATTGTGTGCATGCACAGACACACCTGTACGTGCTTGGTGTGGGCAGCTGGGATCCCATCCCTCCCATCAGGTCTGTTGCCTGCTCCCAGACGTCTTTCAGATGTGCTCCCTGAGCCAGCCACAGGGTTTAGCTTTGGAAAATCGGCTTCTGGGCAGAGCTCTGACCATGAAACAGCTTTTCTGTGGCAGCACTTGGAGGCTGGGCAGGTGTAGCAGCCCAGCTGTGAGAGCTCCTCCTTACTTTTTTATCCCCCTCCTGTATCATGCTGAACTCAGAGCCTTCGTTCCTGCTGTGTGGGGGGAGCTGGCGACATGCAGGCAGCAGCAGTTCATTCCTACCACCCGTGTGCCCAGGGACCTCACTGCCTTCTCCCAGGGCTGTTGGCAGAGGAGATGGACTGGTAGCATACACGGCAGTCAGCTCAGCTGTGGTCTCTGCTGGATTGCCCCACTCAAAGGCTGAGGGTTTGGTGGAGACCTGAATCACCTCTTGTGGCTCTGGTGGAAGCGAGTCATGGGTTGCACTCATTTTGGCTGGTCCCCTTGGTGGTGGGGCCAATTTTGGTGCTTTTGCATGTTAGGTTCCTCACTGCCCAGCACATTAGCAGGAAAATTTAAATTATTTTTACTAGCTTGTTTTAAGAGAAACCAGCAATTTTGGTCAATGGCTTAAAGCCTCAGCCTTAGTATTTTCTCCTGTTGGGGTGTAAAGCTGCTTTCTGCTGTCCTGAAAAGCAACTCTGGCCACTAAGAAATGACCAAAGGAGCATGAATGGCAGGTGGAGAGGAAATAACTAAAAAGTACTCAGGGGTGGTTGTTCTGCAACAATTGGAGTCTTATCTAGAGCAGAGGGTGGAAGAGGGCAGCTAGGACGTGTTGGGAAACTCAACCTGATAGAAACCTCTCCAAAGCCAGGCTGGCAGTGTGATGGATCTGGCTGGGCAAGGTGCTGCTGGGGAGGAAGAAGGTGGTGCGTCAGGCGGGCAGCCATGGACCAGAGCAGGTGCTCTGGGGCAGGACGGGTATTGCCTGGCAGGGATGTGTGTCCGGCGGCAGCATGTCAGCGCTCTCTACGAGGCAAACAGTGCAGGGCTGGAAGCTGCTTACACAAGGCTCGAGGGGTGACAGCAGGGGGAAAGCCAGGCAGCGAGCAGACTGATGCACCTTGTCCTACACCGTGCTACTTGTGCTGCATGCAGCAATGCAGATCCTGCCTGCTCCTGATCTTTTTCTCTAGAAAGATGTACTAACAGGGAAATCACGTGATAGCTTTTTTTTTTCATAGAGGTTCATTTTCCTTTAGCCTGGCTTTCCCAAGAAGTACAGCTTCAATACTCCCGCTTTTAATATCCTAACCTATTATTTGCAAGCAAATTTGGCACAATGGCACGGTGCCATACTAGTTTTATGAAAATCAGTAGAGACTTGTTTAATGCTGCCATAGTAGAAAGTTTGCCCTTCATTGGACATAGGAGAGATGGTGGAAACCAGGCTCTACCAGTTCTGCCTGTGGCCTGCCTCATTTGAGAGCAACATTTCTGTTTGTTTACCCTGGAAAGGCGAGCACAGAAGGTGTGCTAGGCTCCAGCAGGCTCCCAGCCATTTTCAGAAACTTCTTGCCTGGCTGTGTGTTTGTGCTGAAGTTTAGAGCTGTGTCCTACTCAAAATGGAGCCAGTAACAGCCCACTGGCAAGAGCCACCTGGTCCTGAGGCAAGCAAAAGGCTGGATGGGAACCTGAAAACCAGAGGGGAAAAGATGGGAAGAAGAAATAGGGAATTCAGAGCCAATGTGACAATGTCTGAACTTGTTATTTTTGTTAAATACTTCATTTCGTGCAGGTTGTGTGTCTTCTGAAGAGTTACGTGGATATACTAAGCGGGGGAGTGACGTCTTTTAGCAAAGAGTGGGAGATACTCATTTTAACTGGACTTTTCAGTCTCCTTCCTGTGCCTGGAAGACCTTGTGGAACTGGTGACTCAGGCCAGGAGAACATGGACTCCAGACCAGCATCGTTCACAAGAGCACATGTGCAGCAGTTGACTTGCTCTGAAGGATCAGCTGCCTAAAATGACTCACCTGGCTCCATGAAATAAGCACTACCAGCACTGGGGTACTGCTTATTGTGCAACTCTGTACCAGCTGAGATGTCTGTGTGCGACCTCTCAGCCCTGTTGGCCCTGCCTGAGAAATGAGGTCCTCAGCTTCAGTTTGCAAACAATGTTTGGCCAAACCCAGGTTGGATGGCATTTTGTGCTTCCCTTTGTCTCTGTAGGAAAGGGATAAATTACTAGCTGATATGTCAGGAATGCCACAATCACACCTGATGCCTCTTTTCCAGCTGTACCAATTACACCCCACCCAATGAAGATGAGGTGTCACAAGGCAGCAATAATGACAGAGGAGAGGAGGAGATTGTGGTGAGTAGAATGTGAGAACTGTCAAAGGAATGAAGAGCTGGGGGGAAGGCAACGAATGGGCTGCTCATGAGTTTTGAAATGCAAACACAATACATCCCCAGATAGCATGGGCCAGTGAAAAGATATAGCTGGATCTGGTCCTCTTCTTGCTTTGCAGCTTTATCACCAGCACTGCAGGTCTGGGACTGTGATCAGGACACTGCAGCCCAGCCACAAAGACCATCTCTGCCCCAGATTGCTTCAATGAAGGCACTCTTGATGAAATTACAGTTGATGCACCTAACAAAAAAGTCTTTCCAGGTTTAGTTTTCATACAATTCATGACATACTTATGGCCCTGGATAGACTGTAGATTCTTTTAAAGAGCTAAAGAAACCTTCACTTTGGTCTTGATGAACACCTCCAGCTTAATGACACTTGAGGAAAGGAAACAAGCATTGGCTGCTGTGCTGGAGGAAATGGCTCAGTGTCAGGTTTTGTTTTATTGTCATTGGTAAGTGCTCAGAAGCACCCAGGATGATATCAACAAACTCTGAGCATCAGCAAATGGGTGTTTGAATGTCAAATGTGCTGGGATGGAGCACATTGTGTTGGCATAGCCATAAATGCCAGGGAAGTGCCAGCCAGGGAGATGCAAGTGTGCAATGAGAAGTTATCTTTGTAACTGAGATTATTCAGGAGAACACAACAATTTGTAATGGACAGTCTAGTAATATGGTGCCAAAGGAGCATCTTCTAACAATGAGCTGAGCTTACCTTACTATACAAGTGCATATTTGGTGCTACAGTAAACTGTATTCCTCTCCTTAACATCTCTGTTGGTTCATCTTTAGTTGTCGTTTTTACATTACTATAGGCTATCTTCACTAATGTTTGATTTATAGGTGTTTCTGAAGTCTAATACCACAGATCTAATCTAACTCACACAAGAGTCACATTACAACATAATGGGTGATATATGTAGTTTCAGGCACGGTAATCTGGCGTAGTGTCTTGGGAATTATACCTGTTGATTTATTTACTGAAAAGAAAAAAAAAAAAAAAGAAACCGTTCTCACTTTTCAGATTCCTTAAGATTTATTCCCTCAATCCAATAAACTGCAATTACTGCTACAGCATAGGAACTTCTTTCATCTCTTTGCAAATACACATAGAGTGCTAACACATAGACACGTTTTATTTGACGTGTTTACAGAGGCAGAAAAATCCTTTCTAACAGAGGACATTAAAGACCCAGCAAACAATGTACCATAATCCAATAAAAATGGCCTTCATTGAGCAGCTGTTTACAGGTACAGAGGCTGGTTCTCAGCGTTCTTTTTTCAGGCTGTCCTGAGCTGGAGTGGGATCTCCTTGCAATAGAAGCAAAATGCTGTACCAGCAAACAGCAGCTCCTGACCAGGTGTTACCAGGAGAACAGCGAGCCATGGGTGCTAGCACCAAATCTGATAGGGCTACTATGCAAGAAATGTCAGATGATATATCAATTACATGGCGGGCAGCTGCAGGAATAATTGCCCTATCCTTCTCCCCTGGCCTTTCTATAACTTAAAAAAAAAAAAGATGTATTCATCTGCTTCATCAAATTGCTGTTAATATTTAGATATATAGCTCTATTTCTGGGGGAAGCTGTTATGTAACAAAACCTTTTAATTATATGGAGTTTTACCCAGTCTTCAGCTGGACATTGTGCAACAAAACTCTAATTTCTCAGCATTACTCTTCTGGTGTTTTCTGCAACTTCTTTATATTCAGTGTTTGCTCTTTCTTCACCCTAAATGGCATCTATCATGTTGTGTCTCCCTAAAAGACATTTGTCTTTGTCTTTGAGCTACTTTTCTCAATATTCTTATATTAATTTAAACCTAAAAGACCAAAACCCCAAGTAAAATCAGAGCTGAATTTAAAACCGACTGTGAAAGTAGTTATTTATATGTGGGAAGTAAAAAGGTTGAAGATGATGAAATGGGTCTCTGTGAATGCAAATAATACTTGCATTGCACTTTTGCCATTATTATTGCAGTTAACATTAAGCAATAAAAATAAGGGCCATAATTAACAGATGATTGAAAAGCATTTTTAATTTAACATGAAGCAATATTATTTCTTGTTGATAAACATGAGAAACCAAGAAACTCACTAGAGAAGGTCTTGTTTATGCAGAGAAGCCTCTTCTTTACTGTGTGCCCTCTCACGTCACCCTTACTTCTTGCCTTGCAGCCACATTTGACACTTGTGAAGGCACCGCCCCATGATGGTGGAGGTGCGGGTGCTCAGGCAGAGAGGTGCTTGCATGTACAGGGGGGTGCCGGCACCCCTGGTCATGCCCTTGGCAGAGCTGGTGTCTACAGGTCCCATGGTGCTCTGGGATGGGCACGTCCCCATGGACTCTGTAGCGCTCTGGGGCGGGCATGGCTCTGCACAAATCACACTTTGGGGTATGCAGGGATCCACATATGTCACCAAGCACTGTTCAGGGCAGGGATCTCCAATGGTCACATCTTGAGGACAGCAGGACTTGTTGGTCAAGGCTGTACAGTCAAGGGGCAAGTTCTCTCTGCAGGTCTCAAGCACCTTGATGGTGCAGGGCTCCGCAGTTGAGATTGGGTGCTGCAAAGGTAAGTTTTCCAGGTAGGTCCCAACTTTCTTGGGGATGCAAGGTTCCACTGGCAAGATTGTTTGCTGGAGGGGGGAGGTCTCCACACATATCCCAGCTTCATCAGGGATGCAGGGATGCACTAGCGAGATCGCATGCTGAATGGGGAAGTTTTCCACGCAGGTCTCAGCTGTCTCAGGGGTGCAGAGCTCCACTGGAGAATCTGTGAGCTGGAAGCTGGCGCCTCCCTTGTTTTGGTGGGTCTCACAAGGGTTTGCTGCTGGGTTCACACAAGCGCCCATGCAGCTGATGACACGTGGAGGTGTGCAGGCATCCCCAGGCACAGGGACAGCAAAAGGTAGGCAGGTGGACCCAATTTGAGGATAAGAATCCAGGCAGGCGGCTACCCCTTGACATGGGCAATGATCCACCTGGCAAGTCTGCTCAGGACAGAGATGCGCATCCTGCACGAGACAGGGATCCAGATCCACCACGGCACAGTGCAATGGGCAAGTGTCACTGTGCGCAGCCTCCCCCATGCAGGCAGAAGGGTGAAGGCAGGGCAACTTGCACTGGTAAGGCACTTCTGCGCTTCAGGCAAGCCTGAAAGAAAAAAAAAAAGCAATCATAGAAGCATAGAATTATAGAATAGTTTGGGTTGGAAAGCTCGTCTAGTCCAATCTCCCCTAAGGAGCAGGGACATCGTCAACCAGATCAGGTTGCTCAGTCTCATCCAGCCTGGCCTTGAATGTCTCCAGGGATGGGGCATCCACCACCTCTCTGGGCAACCTGGGCTAGTACTTTACCAGCCTCATTGTAAAATATTTCTTCATCATGTCTGACCTGAATTTCCCCTTCTTTACTTTAAAACCATTAACCCTTGTCCTGCAATTTGGTGTCTCCTAACCCAAAATACTGGGTCTTTCATTTTCTTGGCTGGTCAACTCTTCAGCAAAGACGCTTGCTGTTTGTGCCACAATGATGTCATGAAATAAGGAATATAGGAAAAATAATGCTGTTTGTTTGTCAAATTCTGCGGCCATTCCTTATGAAAATAAATTGGGTCATTCTGTTTTTCTGCATAAACTTCCAAATCCAGCTCTTCCTATTAAAATCTGTTTTCAGCCAAAAAAAGTTCCCCCATTGGCATTTTCTTGTGCAGATAGCAGTGGATTTGACTGACATTTTCAGCAGGTTTATAAACTTCATGTTAACTTCCTCTTTTCTAAAGTTGTCCTCCTTGTTCTGAAACTCCCTTGTGGGAGAATACCCACCTCACAGCAGCTGCAAGAGGTGCAGTTACCACTGTCTTGCATTTGCCATTGCTAAAAGCACCAACAGGTTAGACAGGTAGAAGGAAGACATAGTTGCTTAGATTTACCATGAGGCGAGGTGCTCTTACCTGAGACCTTGGCTGCGCGATGCCGCAGTCATTTCACCACTTAAGACGATAACTACATGCACAGCAGTTTCTGCTCCTACGTGTGTGAAGGCACTCAGAGAGCAAGACAGTGTTTTAGCCCTCTAAATCCAGTGCTGAGACAACAGGAAGCATTTTACAAAGCATCCATAACAATTACAGCAAAATAAGAGTGAAGGAAGAAGATTTTTACTCTTTCAAATTCTTATCACCAAGGATGTATTAGAGACAATAAACAATTTCCCTTACACTGCTGGTAGCAGTAATATATTTCATCAAATAGTAGAAAATTAACACCAGTAATAGGATGAGAACTGTACAATCCCAAAGATACTCACCTGGCTCAGTATCAGCAAATAAAGACAGTGAGCAGACACGGCAACTTTAGACTGGGATCTGCCTTGTATATTCAAGAGCCTGGCCTCCAGCGATGAGGTGCCCTGGGCACATAGACAAACTATCCTTTACTAACTCGGACCTACTCTGCCTCTGTCTTGTGATGGATTATTTGACTAATTATTTTTAATGGAAACCAGTTATTTCCATGGCTGCAGCATTACCTTGAGTGAGCAAAGATGGTTTGTGAATTCACGTGTCCTTTCAGTGGGGCTGATGTCAGAGAAGAATTTGGCAAATGAATGGACTCTCAGCTTGCTCTCAAGTAGCCAACCAGTCATGGGTCAGTTTTTCTGTGACAGTAAAATATCCTCCAGCCCAACACATCATGCAGGCCATTAGAAACAGGATGGGATGTGGGATTTGGGGGATTCTTTTAATTTTTAGCTATATCTGACCTCTTTCTGTCACTGCCACTGTCCCGTTCAGACACGGTGCTGTTGTTGCTAGCGTCCTGACGTGCTTCTGGAAACTCTTATATCATCGCTAGTCTTGTGATGTTTTGCGTGTTTTCTGAAAGCTCTGACTCAAAAAACAACACTATTCCATCGCCGTGAATATTAGGAAACATTTCTTCACATAAAAGGTTGTGGAGCAGTGAACAGGCTGCCCAGGGAAGTGGTGGAGTCACCATCCCTGGAGGTGTTTAAAAGATGTATAGATGAGGGTCTTAGTGACATGGTTTAGTGCTAGCTTTAGGTTATGGTTGGACTCAATGATCTTAAGAGTGTCTTTTGAACAAAATGTTTCTATGATTCTATGATGTTGCCTTTACCCTTATGCAGCTATAACCCTTAAGATCTGACAGGTGATAGGAGGAATGACCACCACCCTTTTCCCTTCTGCCCACTGGTTTACCAAAGTTGGATGCATTATACTTGGTTAATTCAGATCACTGTGGTCAGTAGAGCATTGGCAACCCAAGTGGTCATGCATCCTGCATTTACTTATTTTGATTTAAATAACATTTCCAATTTTAAATAACCAAAATCCACTACTCTGAGCACCACCATGCTCAGCAGCATGAAGCTGCACTTTTAAAGGGATAATAGAGTGCAGACACAAGAACGCAGCTTCACCTCTGGCCGATGCATGTCCTCATCTCTGCATGCAAGTAAGCATGTTGGCTCTCCTTTCTGTCTTATAATGGGGGAATTTCAGACAATAACATCTTTACTTGACTGCAATTGTGGCAGGTAGAAAGCAGCAACTCTGTGCTATGGCTGTCATGCACAGTTCACTGTCTTTAGCTTGCTACGTGATAGATATGCGCACAGCAAACCAAAAAGGGCCACTACCACAGGCACTGCGGTCAGAGCACCAAACACAGGTGGTCCATCACCCTGGAGCATCATTGCAAAGAGATGTGCCACCACAGGAGAAGTCCTGGAAGGAGTTTAAGTGACACTGAGGATCTTAATGCAGTATGAAGCCTTCCCTGGCTGCCTAACTGCTAAAACCATAACAAATTTTGGTTATGCTGGCACACTGCACTTGATTGAGGAGTAGGTGTGTTATGAAGCTTCCCAGAAAACTTGAGTGTGCCCAAGTACTGAGCTTCACTCTCCGGAGTGCTTCCCTCTGTCTGGCAGGTGTGAGATCACATCTGGATGCTGTGTCAAATTTGGGGCCCACAGCGCAAGAAAGTCTCCAACAAACTGGAGTGAGTCCAATGGACACAACCAAGATGGTCCAGGGGGCTTGAACAGATGATGGATGGGGAGAGGCTGGAGGACCTGCTCACCCTGGAGGTAAAAAGGACTTAGGGGAGATCCTGGGGACCCTTTCAACTATTTTAAGGGTATTAATGGAGAGAATCTTCTCAGAGGTGCCTGAAGACAGGGTGAGAGGCAATAACTGCAGGTTACAACAACGGAAATTACAACCACATTATCAGGAATAAAATTTTTTGGTAAGAGGGTTATTGTGCACTAGCAAGAGCAGGCAAACTTTCACAGTAGAGCAGAACAAAGCTGCTTACAGAGTCCTAGCCCATCTGTAATCGCAATCTGCATGGCTATCTGAGGAGAAGGTGCAAGAAAATGTAGCAAAGTATCTTTTATCAAAACAAAGTTTAATCCCGAGGGGGATTGTTTCCAGTCTGTATCATCAGTTCTTTGTTCCCCATCCCCCATAGGAAATACGTGGATCAGGAATTCAAGCTTGCAGGCAGCAGTTACGGTGTCACATATACCACCTCAGTGGCTATGTTTCATTAAAATTATAATATAAGCACAGAATTTAATGACTGGAGGTGGAACAGGTCTGGATTATTAAAAATTATATTTCCATACTCCTGAGGTGTCTCACTTCCGGAGACAAGGACACTGAAATCATATAAAAGGATACATATTGTAGAGTTTCTCAAACCATTTCGGTTTCATTTGCTAGTTGCTGGTGGTGAATTGGGTAAGTCTCTCTTGGCTTACTGGGAATTAATGCAGTGGCTGGGGTTATTTAATTTTTAAGTATTGTCTGCAGAAGCAAGTTAGAAGTGCTTCTGCTTAGCAAGATTTGTGTACGGTACTTATCACGTAGCTGAGCTAAGGGTAAATATTTATTCCACCTTCTACCAGTCTTTATTTGTTCTATGTTTTGCAACTGCTGTGCTTTCTTTAGCGAGATGTGTCTCAGTGTAGCTGAGAGTGGACTAACCTCTCTCTTTCCTCAATGACGCTGCTACTCTGTTTAAACTAGGAAATTATTTGGTTTGAGAGAGATCAAAAAGCAAGGCTAGGACTTCAAAGGAAAGAAGTAGGAGGGAAGATAAGAAGTGGAGACTTGCAGGCTGCATGGGTAAGCAATGCCTGGAAGGAAGTCTGAATGAGAAACACTAGGAGGACTTCTATGGGAGAGGTAGGAAAACAGCTGTACTGTGGCCATCAGATCCTTTCCTTGTGGAAATTTTCCAGTGTGAAGCCTCGACTCATGTCCTCCACCTGAGGACCTTCACGTGGACAGGGCACCAACAGAAGCCTAGTAGTTTCCTTTTTGGGTAGAAATAGGGAAGTAATTTTGAAGAGCTAATTCCAAACCAAGAACAGCTGTGGTCAGGTGGGGGCTGTCATGACTTTGATATAATCTAGTTGAGTCCAAATAACCCTACTTTTCTTCCTGTTTAAAGAAGTTGATTGAAATGTGCATGCAGCCAGTAGCTACAAATGTGTCTAAAATGCTTTCATGTGGAGTTAGTGTCCTGCTGTTGATTTCAGCCTGTTTTCCCAGTGCATTGTTAAGTATTCCACTGGAAAAAGTATAGTTTGATTCAGTCTATAAAATAACCTTGTGAAAGCTGAATGTCTCTGTTTCCACAAAGTATATTCCTTTCCTGCTTTCAGACATTACCCTTCCCTCAAAGATGCAGTGTGAAAATGATTACCAAATCAGACAGATCTGCCTTCCACCTCCAACCATCTTGGTGAAGAATTTTCCTGTGAAAAATCGTGTGGATCCCTGTGGCACTGTCTGTAACATCCAGTGCTTGCCTCCACGTGTGGAACCCTGCTGCTATCGAGGGGTTCCTCGGGGAACCACCACTTACGTGAACCTGAGTAATCTTGGTGTGACACAGACTGCTGGTTGTGTAGATCCATGCTGCCTTGGACTCACCACACGCGTGTCTCCGTGCTGTGAGGAAGTGACCAAGTGCACCACCAAGTGTGCAGTCCCATGCTGCTGCAAAGTGACCGAGTGTATCACCAGATGTGAAGATTCATGCTGTGAGGAAGTGACCAAGTGCACCACCACATGTGAGGATCCCTGCTGCAAGGAGGTAACCAAGTGCACCACAACATGCGTGGAACCGTGCTGTGGAGGTGTGAGTGAATGTACCACTGAGTGTGTGGATCCATGCTGCCAGGAAGTGACCAAGTGCACCACCAGATGCATAGATCCATGCTGCCAGGAAGTGACCAAGTGCACCACCAGATGCATAGATCCATGCTGCCAGGAAGTGACCAAGTGCACCACCAGATGCATAAATCCATGCTGCCAGGAAGTGACCAAGTGCACCACCAGATGCACAGATCCATGCTGTAGACCTGCGACCAGATGTGCCACCACATGTGTTGAACCATGCTGCCAGGAAGTGACTAAGTGCACCACCAGATGCATAGATCCATGCTGTAGACCTGTGACTAGATGTGCCACCACATGTGTGGAACCATGCTGCAGCAAAGTGACCCAATGCACCACCACATGTGTTGATCCAGGTTGTGGGGAAGTGACCAAATGCACCACCAGGTGTGTGAATCCATGCTGTAGAGAGGTGACAAGGTGTACCACCAAGTGTGTGGATCCATGCTGTAGAGAAGTGGCAAGGTGTTCTACCAGGTGTGTTGATCCATGCTGTAGAGAAGTGACAAGGTGTACCACCAGGTGTGTGGATCCCTGCTGTAGAGAGGTGACCAAGTGCACCACTAAGTGTGTGGATCCATGTTGCGACAGAGTGACCAAGTGCACAACACGGTGCATAGATCCATGCCGTGGAGGTGTCACCAGATGCACCACTAAGTGTGTGGATCCATGCTGCAGCAGAGTGACCAAGTGCACCACCGAGTGTGTGGAACCCTGCTGTGAACAAGTGACCAAGTGTACCACTGAGTGTGTGGAACCCTGCTGTGAGCAAGTGACCAAGTGCACCACCTCATGCGTGGATCCGTGCTGCGAGCAAGTGATCAAGTGTACCACTGAGTGTGTGGAACCCTGCTGTGAGCAGGTGACCGAGTGCACCACCTCCTGTGTGGAACCCTGCTATGAGCAGGTGACCAAGTGCACCACCTCCTGTGTGGAACCCTGCTATGAGCAGGTGACCAAGTGCACCACCTCCTGTGTGGAACCCTGCTATGAGCAGGTGACCAAGTGCACCACCTCCTGTGTGGAACCCTGCTATGAGCAGGTGACCAAGTGCACCACCTCATGTGTGGAACCCTGCTATGAGCAGGTGACCAAGTGCACCACCTCATGTGTAGAACCCTGCTGTGAGGAAGTGACCAAGTGCACCACCACATGTGTGGATCCGTGCTCTGAGGGCGTTCAGGTTGTAACGAAGTGCGTGGATTCCTGTCCCACTGCCTGTGTTACACAAGCCGTGCCCGTGTGCGTGTGCGCCTCTGCCTGTGGCCGGCCCTACGCCATCAGATGTGCAGATGTCTGCTGTCGTAAATGCAAGGCTCCTTGAGGGGTTGAGTGTGGGGGGTGGGGCGGTGGGAGCTGCAAGAGAACCCCCCTCCGCAGTGCCACTGCCCTGTGGATCCCACAAAGGCTAAGGAACGAAAATGTTTTGCAGATCTGTGAATCTACCAACATCTTCCTCACATCTTTGCTTTCCTAGTGCCCTTCCTGTCCCAGGAAGAGTAAATCCTCAAATGTTTTTTTCTTACATTTTGCATAATTTCTGCTATATTTACCTCAAACACAATACTTTTCCTTGTAACATGTAACTGAATGATTTTGTGCCCCCAGAAAATTGCCTGGGAGAGAGATTCTGTAATTCTTCTTTGCACTGATATGGATGGAAGAATTTCACCATTTGTTCTTTATTTCCATCATCTCCTTTTCTTTTATGAAGCAATTAAAAAAAGATCTTGGCATTAGGTGTCTGCGTTTCCTTCACTTTCACACTCCCCTACACTCTCACTTTCTCCTTCTAATGTCTTCCTGAAAGCCTGATCTCTGCAGAGTGGCAGCTCCTGCTGGAATGCATGTGAAAGTCTAAGGCAATAGCCAGAGATCTGGGACTCACTTGGACAGTAGAATTATTGCTGGGAGAAAGGATGCTGTCTGTCATGAGGAAGTATTGCTGTCCCATGGTTTTGAAAAGACTAAAAACCAACCATTTGCTGAAGTGGTCCTCCAAAGCTGGAGGAGCTTAGGGCCAGCTGTGTCTGCATCCCACAGACAGAAATTAAATGTTCCATTATGAGCAATGGGTAAGTAAGCCACTAATGAGGGAAAGATAAGCAGGTCTTGGAGACTGTTTGTGGCTCGTGACTTTGTTACCTGTGTGTAAGAGTTCCTATCTCAGCCTTTTGCAATCGACTTCTATTTTCTTGTCTCTGGTGGCAATTGGGCAAGCCTCATCAGTTAGCTAGGGAGATCAACACGCGTTTACTCATGACCAAATTCTGCAGAAACCTTATTAGTATTAGCAAGGTGTCTTGGACAATTTTGGTAACCCCACATAAACGCCTTCTAGCAGGATCCCAGTGTTTCCTCCTTAGCACTGAATTTGTCTGTAAATTGTTTGCCCGGGAATCAGCAACATCCTCAGGGACTCAAAGTCACACAGTTACGCGTGCCAAGGGCAGTGCTCTGCAGGTTTCCAGAGCAGATGCGGTGCAGAGAGGGATTTGGTTTAGCAGCAGCTGCTGAAGGGAGAAGAGATGGGGAGGCAGAGTGTTGGGGAAGCCAGCACAACTGTAACAGCAGACATGGGCACAGCTCTGCCTCTGAGCACCCACCGGCTCGTTCTTTAAAGATGCCCCACAGCACGTGTCTGCTGACTAACGTACAATTATCACTGTCTCACTTTTTCTAGTAGAGGAGTCCAACCAATAGTGGAACATGATAAATCACACCCACTGGATGTGGCATTGCACGTGGGTTGCATAGATCTGGCCTCATGCAAATTGTTCTGCCCTCACAGCTCTTCTGTTTCTGTCTTCCTCTCTCAAAAGGTTGTGCCAGAGCCTGGATCTTGCTACAGGTTGTACAACTCTCACCATAGTGGGTATCTAGACTTGGGGAAGTTCTCTGGGCATTACCTAGGCACAAATGCTACACAATGAAAATACCAAACCAATTAAGGCTTCCTAATCACCTCTTTGTGGAGGTCTGATTTGACTCCAAAAATCCTTTAAAACTCACTAAAAGCTCCTGTGCAAACAACAATTTCCTTTGCTTCTGCTCCCAAATCACACAGACCAGTCTTCTGGGAAATAAGAAACTGTAGGTGGAAAACCAGCATTCAGATAAGATTTTCCCTTAAACTATTTCACTGTATCATCCTTCTGACGGCATGATTCTTGCATTATCTTTAATCCTCCATATGAACAAGGAAACTCAGATTTTAAAAGGCTGAGACCATTAGCTGAGACCAGACAATTAATTTCCAGGTGAACATCAAAAGATTGTGCTGTAGGTAGATAAGCTTCCTTCCTGAACACTTTAACATTTATACTACATCTATGAAACTGTTATAACAGTTTTGGAGAAAACTGCTTTTCAGCATGAGCAAATGTAGTAGGCCCACAGTTCTTGCTCTGTCAGGCAAAGTGCTCGCTAGATCCCTATTCTAAAATATTGGGAAATCAAAGCAAATATCTGTAACAATCAGAAAGCAAAAGATAAAACAAATGCATTATTTTTTTTTTCATAACCACAGCTAGTTCCTCTTTTTCAGATTTAATTGCATTCAGATGCTCACTTACCATTCTTCATGGAGTACTCACCATCCTGAGTAAACAGGAAAAGAGGTAGATAGTGCTGTGTTTGGGTTCTTCTCATCCCCAGAAGTAATGATCTAATTACTTGATTGGATAGTCCCTAGGGCATGGACTAGACAAGACCTTTGTCTTCATGTGATGCTAATTGCAGTCTATACTCAGCCTCCTGGCATCTCAGCTATGCAGTGATTTCCAAGATGGAGCGGTGGATCAGCAGCCTGGATACCATCCCCACCTGGAAAGTACTCTTGGTGCTGTATCACATGCCTTCACCTTCCCCAGGTAGTTGTGGTAGGTAATGATGAGAGGGGAAAGTCAGGTGTAATGAAGCCCCAGACATTAAGATTTAATTGCAGCAACATGCAGGAGGGCAGGTTGGGAAGGCCTTGCCATGCTGAGGATCCTCGATTTCTATTAACATGCTTTGCTCATCAAAATGGGGGTCATATACTATATGGGTTGCTGCACACAAGCAAAATGAAATCCCTGTTGCCAACCAGTGTTTTGATGCCACAGGTGAAGAAAACTTACTTAGGAGGCTTTTAGATAAACTAATGGATGCAAAGAAATCCAGAAGTGTCATATTTTCAAATCAAAGTGTTTAGGAGTTTGTGAAATATATTTATTTTCTAGCAGAAATCCATTTGAAAAGCCCTAAATGGTGCATATCCAAATGATTACATAGGAAAAAATTTTGGTTTGGGTTGTTTAATAAAAATCATGACTTCTGCACATCCCGAATTTTTGTATCTATGTTAACAGTCATGTCTCCGTGACCACGCGGTGTTTCATGTCTGCAGGCAAATTTTTTATAGTTATAGGAAATGGCTCCAATCCTAATGTGCCTCCATATATGATAGTTCTTGGTGGTGAAATACAAAATCTTTCTTGGATTATTTGGATCCAAAAGGGTTGACCATTTTCGTTTCTACTGAATTCTTCAGAAATATTCTCCTAAGCACCAGAGCATGGTGCTCAGGGGGTCCTCTTCTGCAGCACCAGACAAACCTCTGGATGGGGGAGTCTGTCTCTTCATGGACTCCAAGAACCTCTTCTGGTTCAGGTTCAATCTCTGTTGTGTCCATTTCATTAAAGTGTTACCCATCACACCAGCAAAAGACATTAACATGGGCCATTTACTTGAAAAAGTTTGAAAAATTTACTTGAAAAAGTTCTTTCTAGCTCTTTTGCCAAAGGAGGCTGGCCATGAAAGGATGTTGCTGTGGGGTCCTGACTCACTGAACTTAATGTGACCAATCAAATGACCTAATTGCTCATAAATATAATAGATATCCACAAAAATGTGTCAATTAAGAACAATAATCCAACCCTCTGATGTTCCCACATATTACAAATGCAGGTCAATTTGTATCTCCTAAAATGTCTGTTTCTATTAGAAGTTGTTACAATTTCTTGCCACTTAAATATAACCATTGGGTATGCAATAACCCACTATAGAAAGGGAGATGTAGGACTAGTTCTAAGTATTGGTTTCAGAGGCGAGCCCAGCAGATGTCTAACACAAGTGAATTGAATTGTACAAGTCCCTATCTCTTCCTATCATCTATAGAAGTCACCAGTACAGCAGCGTGAGTCTGGGAGGGAGAATCTGCATGAGATGCAAGTCCCTGCAGCAAAAGAAGAGAAGTGGAAAGACTGAATGAACCATGAGCTGCTGCTGGGAGGATGTCAAGAGCAATGCAAATCCCTCAGCTCACATGAGACCGGGGCAGGAATTCCAGTTTCCCCATGTGAACACTAGTAAAGAACCAGTGCCAATGCCTGCCATTCTTCAGTTTAACTCCTGGTTTCCAGTGTAAACAGGATGTTCTCCTCATGCTGAATGGGTTGGTTCATTTATTTCTTTTTCCCTACCGATTTAACATTGTGTAAGTGATCTCATTGGAGAATTTGGCCACCTAAATGTAGCCTGATGACCACCTCCATATATCTCAGAGAAATAAAGGTTTTCTGTGCTGCAGAGCTGAGATATCATTATCAGCAAAATGCTAATTTGAAGTCCTGGGCCTAAATCCCACTTAAACTGGAGTTTACACTGCTCTGGCAGCGAAAAAATGCCTTTGAAATGTGTGCCCCTTTACTTTTCCCTGTATGTCTTGGAAAGGTCCTCAAGGTAACTAGAGTTGTGTCCCCACTGGCATTGCCAAGCATGAGTGTGGTTAATAGAGGATGGAGTGTATTTAATGGTTAAAAAGGTACTGGAGAAACAGATTCCTCAACAGTTTGCGGAAACACTGATGACCCACTGTAGGATTAGCTATTTCTTACCATGAGAATTAAGACATGATATTTCTCATAGTAAATCAGATCAATTCTCCATCTTCCCTAATAATACCTATACATTCTTACTGCATTGAAAAAAACCCTAAAATATCATTCAGATATTTATGGAAATAAGGAGATGAAATTATCCAAGAGTATTGGGAACCACATGACTTGGGTATTAGGTGGAAACACAATTTGCTCAGGATCACATGCTTTTCCTGGAAGGAGGTTTCCATCAAAAATTAGGATGTAAACAAATATGTAAAGCATGTACAGGTGGAGCCTGTTCAGGTAGTTAGTGGTCTGGTGTCCATACCCCTGGGCTCCCTTGTTTCCGGAGATGAGTCCGTGCAAACCATATAAAAAGGTTCCCATTTTAATGCTCACACAAGTTCATTTGACTTCTCCCTCACTCACCTCTATTGGTGAACTGGTAAGTCTTTCTTGGATTTATCAGGAGATAATGTGATGGCTGTGTTACTTGGTTGTTCTGGTCAAAAGAATATATTATTGGTCACATAAGAGCTTTTCTTCTGGTGTTTCTGTTCTAGGATTTGTCCTAGAATGGGGGAGAGGATGTCTGACTCTTGTTTAGAGTTTGCTCTTCATTAAGTAGCTTGTAAATGTCTTGTAACCTCTTCAGAAACTGTAATTGTCTCTCATCCTTCTTCATATTCCATCTTCATTAATTTTTTCGTACTTCATTAAGTCTGGAAATTAAATAAATTAGTGGATGCAGGTCTTGGGACTTCAAAAGACACGAGTGGGAAGAAGCATTGTCTGAAAGAAGGACGCTGCATAATACCTGAGGGCAAAGCTGAAAGAAATGAATTGGAAACAGGAGCTGCAACCTCTAGGCCAACTCCTCTCTTATGATAGGCTGAGCCTGTTTATTTTGATACACTTTCAATGAAGTACCACGATATACAGCTGCAGGATTTGGGATAGTGTCAAATTTGAGGTCTTTGGGTTTATCCTTGGGAATTAGCAGCTCAACATCTACACAAAGGGGAATGTGCTCTGTAGTGTGTGTGAGGAACTGTAGAAGTGATAAGTAGAAGATGGGTTCCTGGGAAGTCTGCTGATTTCATTAATAAAATAAGGAAATGAACTATTTTCCTGTTATGGATTGGTTCTTCAAAGTTTAAGTGCGTGCAATTCTATAAAATTCATGGTTCATGGCTTTAATTTTCCTTATAGAGACACTTGCAGATTGCCAAGAAAGGATGGAGTAATCTGGCAGTGTTAGTTGTATATTTCTCAAATCAGAAAGCATTCACGCTTGATTTTTTTTTCTAACAGTCCTTTTCAGTTAACTGCTACGTATGTTTCAGAAGTTCAGGTTGTGAATTGCAGCTCAGGAAGAAAGGACGCAAGTCCTGAATCGATATGTCTCTCCTCTTTGCCTTTAGCTTTACCAGCACATCAGAAGTATGTCTTTCTGCGAGCAGTGCAAACAGCCCTGCCTGCCCCCTCCCATTTGTGCGCAGAAAGCCACCAGGTGCGTGGAGCCCTGCCAGACGGTGTGCGTGGAGCCCTGCAGCAGCGTCTGTGTGAAGCCGTGCCCCACGCCGTGCGTGGAGGTCTGCCCAGCACCCTGTGCCACTCAGTGTACCACGTCCTGCACCACCCAGTGTGTGGAGCCTTGTGTCGCCCAGTGTGTGGAGCCTTGCCCCACCCAGTGTGTGGAGGTCTGTCCCCCCACGTGTATTGATGCCTGCATAAAGCCATGTGCCACTCAGTGCCCAACCCACTGCACAACCCAGTGCGTGGAGCCCTGCACCACCCAGTGCACCACCAAGTGTGTCGACTCATGTGAGACCGTGGTCCTGGAGCCGTGCAGCACGTGCTGCTCTCGCCCATGCTGATCGCTTTAACGCCTGAGCCTGGTGTGCAGTCCTGATGTTTTGGTGCATTGCAGTATCCATAGGCTTGTGAATATCCATGGAATGAAAACCAGGTTACAGACCCCACTGCGATGTAACGAGATGTCTTCCAGGCTGGTTACCCCATGCTCTCTCTCTTTGTCTTAAAAAATACTTCTTTGAATGTTTCCAGTCTGTATCTTTCACTCCTATGATACTTCTGCTCCTGCTATCACAGCACTTTTTTTGTTGGTAACTGCAGTTGGCCAATATTGAACTGCTGGGCATCTTGGGAAATTATTTTGCAATGGCTGTACTGTAAGCAGTTGATGTTGGAAGATGTCTCCCCTTCTGTTCTTTAATGCTCATCTTGTCTTCTGATGTATGTCCTCTTATCTTTTAATGTCTATGTGCAGCAATAAAAATTGACCATCAATGGCATAATGTGTCTTCTATCTTTCTTTCGTCTCCCTATTTCTATGTCTTCAGACCCAAGAACATATTCCTTTCTTTCCAAAAGCTGCTATGGTTGTGTAGGGTTTGTTCCTGCAATACAGTGCTGTAAACAGAGACAGCAGGCATTATAACATGGAGAAATGTCTTCTAATAGCACAAAAAAAACATCATCTGGTCAATACTTTTCTGACAGATTAAAAAAAAAATTAGTTTTGTCCTACTTGAAAATAATGATATGAATTTAATTTTGACCTTTATTACAGATAGAGTTTTGATCTTTATAGCTCTGGATTTTGGAGGTAAATCTTAGAAACTGTTAAAAGGTAAATTTGAGTGGAAGAAAGACTGACATTCAAGACAGAAAGCAATAAAACTTTCTTGCTAGGATTTATAATCATTTCTGAAAAACATTCTGTTGGACATGAAAATGGTATCTTTGATGAGTGCTTCCCATGATCCTCACTGGCTAAAGATAGAAAGTAGGGAATGAGGCTTCAGGAGATGAATCTTTTTCTGGTTTGGAAACAGGTTCAAGCCCTGCAAGACTGCAGGTTTGTTTCCAGGTTTGCTGCAGATACTTTGTGTGGCTTTGGGCAGGTCACGCTCTTGTTGCCTATCCATTCCCCATCTGCAACAAGGAGAAATCGTATCCCTGACTGATAGACTGCTTAGCATTTCAGGTTTGTTAATGTCTGGCCCATACAATAATATTTTAATTCACTTATAAATACACCATCCTTATTTGAAGTCATAACTTTTAAAACCAAAGGAGGCCCATTGTCTTGAGGCATATTATACCCATTTAAATGCTGAGTTTCAGAGATGGTGCTCCCATTGTCTTCCATATTGTGCATGTGACTTGCTTACCTCTGTCTCTGTGATGGCCACACAATTTCCATGTCTGGGATGTAGACAATTGCTATCCACCTACTGTATCATTATGGCAAGGGTGGAGAACATCTAATCTAGAAAAGAAAAGAGTTATATTTAGGTGTGCGTAAACACTGTTACCAAATCAGCTTTTAATGAATCCTTGTACACGGGTGTAGAGAATCTGACAGTGGATTCCTTTTTGTGTTATTTCTGTCAACACCGAAAGGTGACACCATCAGACAGGAATAATGATGGGCAAAACATGTCTCAGTAAGGCAAACAAATTCTATACCTGAACACACCTTTCAGTTCAGACAGACAAGGCAGGGATAGGTGGCTCAGATATTCAACAACAAAATGGAGAGGGAGACTAGAACATGTACCTCTAATGCCTACTGTTGAAAACAAACCTTTGGGGATTCAGCAATGAACTCTGCCATCCATAACCTCACTAATAACTGCTTGCTGCTGCCACATGTGTAGCGCCAGTGCCCACTTTCAGGCACGGAAGAAGTTTCAGTCAGGAAGTCATGTGCAGCTTCTAATGAGATCCATCCCACACGTTAGTCACCCATGACTGATTTCCAAGCATCTTCATCCAGCTCTATCAGTTGTGTTAGTCATTCAAAAATTGTCTTTCTTCTCTCCCTCTCTGCCGTGAGCATCGCACTAGGAGTAGTAATGACAGATGGGAGCAAGCAGCTCTGAAAACCCCAGAGGAAGTGGCAGGAGGGACCTGGGGGTTTATGCCCATCATTCTTCCCTTGTGTGTAGGAAAATGTGTTGCAAAAGCCCTGACACACTGCTCTCCTATGCACCTGTGGTTAGTTCTGAGCATTGCTAAGATTCTCCTGTATATTTACAGCAAATTAGCAACATTTGGTCCATGTCAATCTTGGGATCATTAAAACTCCTGGTAAATCAGGCATGAGTGAGGGATGTTAAGATATGGGATGATTTTTTTTCCATTAGCACCTTCTGTTCTTCTACACCCATGGAAGCCGTATCTGTCATCTCTCTGTGCATCATAAATCTGTAATGGAGGCAGGGCTGAATATGACCCCAGAAGGCATAACACTGAGGAATACTCAAGGGAGGCTTGAACTACCTTTTCCATGTTTCAGTTGAAACATTTTCTCTGTTCTTTCCTTGGAAAAATTTCAAGGGGATCAACATTTTTCTGAAACAGGGATCCATCCCCTGTCACAGCTTCAGCAAGGCAAGCCCAGTGTTTATAAATAAGAAGTTTTATTTGCTTCAGTGAAAAGCTACATGAAAATGCAAGAAAAAAAAAAAAAATAAGGGGAAAGGTTTCTAATTTCTTGATAATATAAAATGTTTCCTTCCACTTTTAGGGAATGAAAATAGGGAAGGATAGAAACAAAACCTGAAAACACAGACTGCCAAAGACAGACCTGCTGCCCTTCCCAGGAGCCAGGATGCAACACACAGACCTTCCCACCCCACTCAGAGTTATGCCAGCTGGAGATCTCTCCAGGTGATCACAGACAAAACCATCATCAGGAAACACCTAAACTTTGTGCAAATATGTTCTGCTAACTCCAGAATGGATCTGAGCCATCTCTCAAATCTGAGTTCAGTTGCAGGATCTTTTCCCAGGGCCGGGACAAATGAATTATTAATAAATTAGCCAGTTATTACCAAAATAATCGGGTGTGCCTCACAGTGTAAACAATAAATCCCCCGCACTTGAAAGAGGATGCATCTCTCACAGACTTTGACTGAAGTCCAGGTGTACGGAGGTGTCAGTGGAGCAGGTTCTGGTTGTGAAAGATTCTGGTCATCAAGTTAATCTGTTGTCATCAGCTCCTGGGGCTGATTTCTGAAACCATATAAAAGCCTCCCTTTCGGGAGGCTCTTTACCCTGAGTGGCTTCTTCTTCCCTACCTCCAACAGCAGAAGACATTAGGTAAGTCCATCTATGCATGTTTAGGTGGGGGTTTCTGGTTCTTTATTCTTGGAAGACAGGGTGTTTTTTCTTTAGTTTGTTTCTCCAGTAACAGTTTCAGCCCATCTCCCCTGACAATTTCACCTCCATATGAGTGAAGGCCATGTTATGTTATTTGGCGACATTCTGAAGCTCCAGACAGTGACTTGCTGACTCTTTGGACCAACAAATCCTTGTCAACTCTAATAATTTTTTCCAAATGATAAGAATCCTTGTGGATAACTATTGGGTATCGATGCCAAAGGATGGCATCCACCAGCGTCTTGTTTGACGTCTGTTGATCACCACAGTCTCCTGGATCTCCAGGGCCCTGAGTTTCACTTCTTTGTATAAAATCATATCATCACTCAGCAGGAAGACAGTTCACCTGCACCTACAGCCAGAGACACGGCTCCTGCTCTGAGTCTCTTAATGAACTAAGCAGAGATATGACTGCTGCCAGAAAGGATTGCTATCAAACTATTTTCTCTTTCAAAACCATTTGTAATACAGAAATGTTGCTGGCTTTTAGCTCCTCTTTGAGTTTTAAATATTGCTCTGAGGTTCTCCTTGAACTAAATATGCTTTCATTACATTTTGTATTGTTTCTTAGTTTGTCTAAGTTGAAATGTTCAGAAAACAGCAAACAAGGAAAGAAGGAGAACTCCCACTGTTTCTCTGCCATCCTGCCCCCCATTTCTATAGCCATTTACCTCTTTGGATCACAACTTTGTTAGGATGATGCTTAATCCTTACACTCATTCATGCATATATACGGTTATGCCTTGAGGCCTCAGCAGAGTCGCTGAACTTCATAGAGACTAACTGTGACAGGAGCCCAGAAAAGCACTATGAGGCAGCTGCAGCAAACTGGAGTCACCAGCACAAATTTGGTCTGAACAGGGGAACTATAATATCCAGAAAGGAGAACTGTGTAGGGCTTAAAATAACTAAAATGTCACCTTGGTTTTCTTCCAGGCTTAGCAAAGATGTCTTCCCACCAGCAGAAACAGCAACAGCAAATCCCTTCACAGTGCCAGGAAAAATGTCCTCCAAAGTGTGTGGAGCAAAGCCAGGCCCCAAAAGGACAAGCCAAGTGTCCTGTGAAGAGCATCCCACAGCAGCAGCAGCAGCAATGCCCAAAGCAGAAGTAGCACCAGCACCACTGGCCACAAAAGTGCCATGGAAGACGCAAATACTTATTTCCAAGCTCTCGTCTGCTGGCTCTGCCAGAATAGCTAGAAATTTGCAGCACGCCTTCTTTGTTTGCAAGCAGAAATTACTTTACAAAAAGATGTGATTCATTAACTTGGATTTATTCATCCTCCAATATAAAAAATCTTATTGGGTCATTTTCTTCTGATCTTTAATTCATTACTCACTATAATAAAATTACAGTCAACCTTATTACTTGCTTCCTGATATTTTTTTTGCTTCACTAGTGTCATTCATTCTCCTTTTCTTTCTTTTAGTATGTGAAGAATCACCTTTAAACATAATCTTGTATATAAGACACACATACGCAGGGTTCCATGCACATTTACCTTCCAGATTTCCCAAGGATTTATTTGTCCATATATTGATTTCAGGTAGACCTAGAAAACTACAGCTATTAATATGATGACCAAATAGACCAGAAATGCAAAATGACTAGAGCAAACAGGACACAAAGTGATCACAGTTTCTATAAAGACCATTTAAATACAGGGTCCTTTGGGGCAGAGTGGCTCCCCAGGTGTCAAAACTGGCTCAGGATCAAGATGCTTCCCGTCTTGGGGCAATCTTGCCAGTTGTTTTCATCCTGCACTGGAGCAAATGGAGGAAACATAGTTTTCTGCAAGGTATAATATTCTGAACTATATTCTTGTGGGCCTAGCAAAGCAACTAATTGTGATTTTGAGTCTCAGATATAGTATAATTGTTGAGAGGAAAATAATCTTTGGAAATTTTTAACACTGAAAGGTTTTGCTTGCTCAGGGTGAATAGTTTTGGTTTTAAACAAATCAGAAACAGGATTCATAATATTTCAGTTTCTCAATGGGAAATACTGGCTCGGCTAATTGATTTCCAGTCAGCTGTATGGCAGAGGAGGAAAATTATCATAAGTACAGAAGCTGTTGAGCGATACGGTATTGCTGTCTGGCAGCCAGACGTAAGCTTGCTCTGCAGACCAGAAGCTGTGTGTCGCAGTGTGATTCTGTGCTCAGACGGTGAGGTTGGGTGTATCTAACACCCATCTAACAGGTACATAGCCAAACCAGTGTGATTACATCACTCCTGGCTCATCTGAAGTGTGAGAAAAACTCGTGTTGGTGCTTGCAACCTGCCTCATAGATATGCCCATGCCTTATGTCTGCTGAAGGTCACAGAGGGGCTGTGAATATTACTAAATTAGGCAGACTGACCATAGGGATGGCTCGGTGTGAGCTGATGGCACGTGCCAAGCTCCGGGATGGGGTGTCTCGCTGAGAGGTGTTCCAGTGCAATTGGTGTTCCAGTGCAATTAGTATTTCAGGGTTATTGGCCAGCCCATGGACTGACACAGTGCAAGGACTCCTGCAGGTTCTCTAACTCAGGGACCTGGGGGAGTAGCAGACCCAGGGTCCCCTGCAAGCACCCAAGTTTCTGAGTCCTCATTTGAGTCTAAAAAATTACCGACTGTTGCAAGCTGTGTCCTTTTTAGCTTTTAAGCACAAGCTATTAAAAATCTCCACAACCTGGTATTCAACGTCATTTTTATTGTTGAATTTCACAGTGAAATAAATCCTAGATGCAACATCAGCCTAAAATAATTAGAGATCAGTAGCGAATAAATGGGCAACAACACTGTGTGATGAAACATGTTGCAGGGTGTAACTGAGACAGCACTGTGTATGATTTTTTCCTTACCCTGTCTAACAGATGTAAGCCACGCCTGAGGTTAATCTATTTCAAAACATGTCTGGGTTGGATTTAATTAGGTATATATTTATTTCCATAAAGAGTCTCAGCTCGAGCTGTTCTTTTACTCATCCTAGAAAATCCAAGGTGAGCTGTCAGAGGAAAGCGCTACCAGTTCAGCTAAGCAGGTAATTAAGGAGTGATGGCTCTTTTGGAAAATTTGTTTCCTCTAGCCCAATGGATTTTTTTAATTGCATAAAATATTCAGCATTATGGATTCATGATTCAGAAAGTCTTGTTATTATTGACCAGAACCCCTTAGCAGCAGGTTCTGCACAAACCTCAAATCCTATTATTAATAGGCAAACCCCCTAAATGCGAGGTGGGAGATGGGATTTGCGTACAGGGAGCTGGGGAGGGAAGCATGAAAACCAGGAGGCTCTGTGCAGGTTTGGACAATGAGCTCTAGGCCCCTAATTGCTTTCGGGTTAGGTTTGAATATTTAGTGTACTGAACCCTGACTCAAGCATGCCATCATGCTTTTGGGGCTTTAAAAGCCAGGAGGATGATTGGGAGAGGGCAGAAATTCAGGCTGCTGGAAAGCTGAACGCACATGCCTACGACACCACTTGAAGCGTTATGATCTATTGACAGTCCCGACATGTCAGCGTATGGGTGTTAGTATAGGATAACGCTAGCATTAGCTGCAGGGGGGGGAGCTGTGCTTCCGAACAGAAATTCTGCAGTGAATAAAAAGGGTGTTGGAAAATGACCTCTGATTGTGAGACATGGGGAGAAGAGGTCTGTGTTTTCAATCTTCTTCTCTCTTCAGGGCTTCCTTTGTCACCTGGAAGTTACTTCTGCTTTGGTGGCCACTGGTTGGACTGCTTCACCTGCTGCTGCTCGATGGGAGGACGCTTCTCTGGAAGGGAGCACTTCTCTTGCTCAGGGCAGGGAGCAGGGACTGGCGCGGGGATCTCCTTGCACTCCTGCTTCTCTGGAGGGGATGGGGTGGGCACAGGGATCTCCTTGCACTCCTGCTTCTCCTGGGGACATTGTGCAGGTTCAGGGCTTGGAACAGGGACTGGCACAGGGATCTCCTTGCATTGCTGCTTTTCTTGGGCGCATGGTGTGGGTTCAGGGTCCACAACAGGGACTGGCGCGGGGATCTCCTTGCACTCCTCCTTCTCCGGAGGGGATGGGGTGGGCACAGGGATCTCCTTGCACTCCTGCTTCTCCTGGGGACATTGTGCAGGTTCAGGGCAAGGAACGGAGATTTGCACAGGGATCTCCTTGCAGTGCTGCTTCTCTTGGGCACACACTGCAGCCTCTGAGCAGGTAACAGGAACTGGCACAGGAGTCTCCTTGCTCTCCTGCTTCTCAAGCACACATGGAGTTTGTTCAGAGCAGGAAACAGGAATTGTCACAGGCAGCTCTATACACAATGATTTAACTTCGGGAATAGGCTCAGGGTCTGATACAGGTGGGAAAGCTGGTGGTACTTTGCATTGCTGTTGCTTCTGCTGCTCCTGGGGTGGGTGCTCGGGTACTACGACCACCGGTGTTTCTCCCTTGCCTGGTTCCACCTCCGGTGTTTGCAATGCCACTGCTTTTTCTGGGCCTGGTACCACTACTGCTGGGACTGATCCTGGGCAAGGTGTTTGATCTTGGACTTCAGGTTGCTGCTGTGGACATGGGACTGGCTCAGCAGACGGCACAGGCTCTTGGCTTTGCTTTGGAACTGTTTTGCTCAGGCCAGGTGGGAGGCTGATTTCCTGCTTGATTTGTGTTTGATTCAGAGACATCTTTGCAGGAAACAAGATTATCTGAAAGAAATGTCAGAGCGTTATTGTGTCTGCTAAACAAACTACATTGGGATAAGGGTGAAAAAATGTTAAGATACATGAATCATCTGCAAAAGCAAAGTTCTCTTAATTTCCCTTGGATTCCCAAGGCAGATTGGCTTAGAAAGAATTATTAGTTGCTCTTTCTTTTTCATCCTGTCTTTCAGCTCCTGCTCTAACTCTGTCTTATCTTGTTTCTCCTTTCTGTTACATGATGTGGCACAGCCAAGTCAGATCTACCTGAGGTAGAGCCATTCCTTTGAACCTGGAGCTGATTTACACTTCAGAGATGTTCCTCCTGTTGCTTAGCTCTTAGCTCTTCCCACTGTGCTATCTCCCTTTCATTTCTGTCCTGGGGAACTGGTGAGAGGAGCTGGCAGATAACAGATGTTCTGCTTTGATAGCAGTTTCAGAAAGTCAAAACAGCAATAAAAAATCATGAATGCTGAAGACAAATATTTTAAAATGTTTGGTGTATTGAAAAGTAGAAAAATATAAATCTGGGCCACACAGGATATTTTACGCTGACAAAAGCGAAATACTCCATTTGATTTTTCCCCTTTTAAAATTATTTCCAGATATTACTTGACATTAGATTCTTGAAGTTCTAAGGCCTCAAGGTGGATCTCACCAGTAAGGTGACATCTTTCTGTAGTACTAGTAGTCTTTACACTACCAAGAGGCCAACTCCTCCTCTTGTTCTAGTTTCACTATGACATTGATGATATAATGGACTGAGGTTACCTGTGGCACAATTCTTCCAGCTGTCACGGAAAGAATCAGCAGTGGCAATGTGTCCCTGTTTCTGCATTATAATAGCCACTAATAATGCAAATAGCTTGCATGAATCAGAATAATCAGGCCGGATTTCTTCTCCCAAGGCCAGTAACGTGGAACAGGCCAAATGGGTTTTCCTAACGATTCATGAAACTGCCTCTCTTCTGTGGGCTGTTGAAGGCAGGCACCGGGCTCAGCTGGACTGGTGCTGTGTCTTTAGTAAATTGTGTCACTGTTTTTCTAAAGACAGTCTAAGGGCACAAATAAAAGGTTAGAACCACAGAAGTGTTGGCTGGAAGGGGTGTTCTTAGGTCCCCTCAAAGCAGGCCTAGCACCAACACAGATCATGTGAGAGTGTGCGAATTCACTCTCCCTTCCCCATGCTGCCTACCCCTCTCCGCACATCTTCAACGCAAATTCATTCCTCTCTTCCACATCCTGATAGGCCCTCCAGATCAGTGTCACTTGTCTCTTGTTATTTCCTATATAAAGACCCCATAAGAGCCTAAGCTAAATTAATACATTGCTCTTCACTTGGTTAGCATGAACGATACAGTACACTAGGAACATTTTCACCCTTCTGCTTCTCACGAAACCTTGTACTTACAAATCTATATTTTACACAATAATTCTTCAATAACATTTAAATTTAAAAAATATCCCTGTTATAAATAGCAGAGTCACAGAAAAATTGGTTTGGAAGGAGCCTTAGCAGACCATTTGGACTTTCTCCTTCTCTGAAGGAAGGGTCACTTATACTTAAACCAACATAATTTTATCTAATCTCCTCTTCAGAAAGGATCTAATTTAACACAACTATACCCTGATTTACACGCAACCTAAATTTGCATAGCAGAGTCATTCCAAGACTCCTTGTCCTACCTCAATGCTCACAATTTATCTTCTTTGCAGGAATCTTCTCCATATTCAAAGGTATCAAATAAAAGACTTATTTTAAAAGTCTGCCTGCATTAACCAAGCAATAAAACTACAGACATCACAAAAAAGTATCAGTATTCTTCAACTTACCCAACCAGTCGACAGGGAGAAGCACAGAGTCGAGTGGATGGTGGAGCACGGAGATTTGAGAACTTTTATATGGTTTCAAAGCCCTGCCTTCTGGGGATGAGTCTTCCTAGGCAATGAGCTCATTCTTTCACAACTACCGTTGTGCAGTTCCTCCACAGGCTTGTTTTACACGTAGGCATTGTGAAGAGGTGGCTTTTGGTGCAGAATGTGTTTTAATCCCCTTTCTGACTCAGCTGATTCTAAAAAAACTTTCTGTGTGAACAAAGGTCATACCCTCAGGTTAATACATTCACTGCAGACCCCACAGAGATCATGGTTCTTTGTGTGGTGTCAAGCACACGTGGGAAGGGACACGGGGGTCCAGGAACCTCATGGAGACATCAAGATCCTTGTGGGGACCCCAGGAACCTCATGGGGACCCTTGTGGGGACCCCAGGAACCTCACAGGGACACCAGGAACCTCATGGGGACCTTCGTGTGGACTCCAGGAACCTCACGGGGACACCAGGACGCTTGTGGGGACATTAAGACCCTCATGGGGACCCCAGGACCCTTACGGGGACACCAGGAACCAGAGGGGTCTGTGTGACCATTTGGTGGGATTTGGGGGTGATTTTTGGGGTGAATTCAGGGTATTTTGGGGGGATTTTAGAGTACGTTTGTTTTGGGGTGACCTGGGGCCGGTTTTGGGGTGAAATTGGGGTGTTTGGCTCACTCATGCCCTCGATGTCCAGCGAGTCCACCACGAAACGCTGGGGGTTTGGGGGCGTTTTGGGGTGATTTCGGGGTGATTTGGGGGTGATCTCGGGGTGTGTTGGTTCGGGGTGACCCGGGGCCGTTTTTGGGGTGACCCGGGGCCGGTTTTGGGGTGAGTTCGGGGTGTTTGGCTCACTCATGCCCTCGATGTCCAGCGAGTCCACGACGGAGTGGCGCCACGGGTCGCTGGCTATGGCGCGCTCAAACGCCTTCTGCTTGACGATCTTGTGACTCTCCTGGTACTTGAGCTTTGCGTCCTTGTCGTTGGGCCGGACCTTCACCACCTGGGACACGGGGACGCTCGGGGACAGCCGGGGACACCCGGGGGACAACCGGGGGACAACCAGGGGACAACCAGGGACGGGGACAACCAGGGATGGGGACTACTTGGGGACAGGGACACCCCTCAGGGGATGGGGACACCATCAGGGGACACTCAGGGGACGGGGACACTGGCAGGGGATGGGGACACCCCTCAGGAGACACTCAGGGGACGGGGACACTGGCAGGGGACACTCAGGGGACGGGGACATAATGGCACCATGGGGGTGACAAGGGTGTCCCCAAGCTCCAGGGAAATAACACGCTGTCCCCTGGGGTGTCCCCAAGCCCCAGGGGGGTGACATGTTGTCCCCAGGGGTGTCCCCAAGCCCCAGGAGTAGGACACGGTCCCCAGGGACCGTGCATCCCATAGACCCCAATCTGGCACCCCCATCTGTAGAACTGCACCGACTGCTCATAGTCCCGGCTATGGGGGTGGACAGAGGGATGGGACCCACAGTGACCCCATGGGTCACTATCTGGCACCCCCATCTGTAGAACTGCACCAACTGCTCGTAGTCCTTGGCTACAGGGGCGGGACAGAGAGACGGGACCCACAGTGACCCCATGGGTCACTATCTGGCACCCCCATCTGTAGAGCTTCACCACCTGCTCATAGTCCCTGGCTACGGGCGGGGACAGAGGGATGGGACCCACAGTGACCCCATAGCTCCCTATCTGGCAGCCCTATTGCCCCTATGGGTCACTATCTGGCTGCCCTATTGCCCCCATGGGTCACTATCTGGCACCCCCATCTGTAGAACTGCACCGCCTGCTCGTAGTCCTTGGCTGGGGGGGGACAGGGGGATGGGACCCACAGTGACCCCCATAGGTCACTATATGGCAGCCCCATTGCCCCCCATTCCCCCCAATGATGTCTATATGGCAGACCCCCAACTCCCCCCCCCCCCAAAGCTCACTATCCGGCAGCCCCATCACCCGCGATGGCTCCCTATCTGGCAGCCCCATCAACCCCCATGGCTCCCTGTCTGGCAGACCCATAGCCCCCGAAGGCTCACTATTTGGCAGCCCCATAGCCCCCCAAGGCTCACTATTTGGCAGCCCCATAGCCCCCCAAGGCTCACTATTTGGCAGCCCCATAGCCCCCCAAGGCTCACTATTTGGCAGCCCCATAGCCCCCCAAGGCTCACTATTTGGCAGCCCCATAGCCCCCCAAGGCTCACTATTTGGCAGACCCATAGCCCCCCAAGGCTCACTATTTGGCAGACCCATAGCCCCCCAAGGCTCACTATTTGGCAGCCCCATAGCCCCCCAAGGCTCACTATTTGGCAGCCCCATAGCCCCCTAAGGCTCACTATTTGGCAGACCCATAGCCCCCCCAAGGCTCACTATTTGGCAGCCCCATTGCCCCCTAAAGCTCACTATTTGGCAGCCCCATAGCCCCCCAAGGCTCACTATTTGGCAGCCCCATAGCCCCCCAAGGCTCACTATTTGGCAGCCCCATAGCCCCCCAAGGCTCACTATTTGGCAGCCCCATAGCCCCCCAAGGCTCACTATTTGGCAGCCCCATAGCCCCCCAAGGCTCACTATTTGGCAGCCCCATTGCCCCCTAAAGCTCACTATTTGGCAGCCCCATAGCCCCCCAAGGCTCACTATTTGGCAGCCCCATAGCCCCCCAAGGCTCACTATTTGGCAGCCCGATTGCCCCCCAAGGCTCACTATTTGGCAGCCCCATAGCCCCCCAAGGCTCACTATTTGGCAGCCCCATAGCCCCCCAAGGCTCACTATTTGGCAGCCCCATAGCCCCCCAAGGCTCACTATTTGGCAGCCCCATTGCCCCCTAAAGCTCACTATTTGGCAGCCCCATAGCCCCCCAAGGCTCACTATTTGGCAGCCCCATAGCCCCCCAAGGCTCACTATTTGGCAGCCCGATTGCCCCCCAAGGCTCACTATTTGGCAGCCCCATAGCCCCCCAAGGCTCACTATTTGGCAGCCCCATAGCCCCCCAAGGCTCACTATTTGGCAGCCCCATAAGGCTCACTATTTGGCAGCCCCATTGCCCCCTAAGGCTCACTATTTGGCAGCCCCATTGCCCCCCAAGGCTCACTATTTGGCAGCCCCATAGCCCCCCAAGGCTCACTATTTGGCAGCCCCATTGCCCCCCAAGGCTCACTATTTGGCAGACCCACAGCCCCCCAAGGCTCACTATTTGGCAGCCCCATAGCCCCCCAAGGCTCACTATTTGGCAGCCCCATAGCCCCCCAAGGCTCACTATTTGGCAGCCCCATAGACCCCCAAGGCTCACTATTTGGCAGCCCCATAGTCCCCCCAAGGCTCACTATTTGGCAGCCCCATAGCCCCCCAAGGCTCACTATTTGGCAGCCCCATAGCCCCCCAAGGCTCACTATTTGGCAGCCTCATAGCCCCCCAAGGCTCACTATCTGGCAGTCCCAAGCCCTGGGTGTATCCCCAGTCCCCAGGGGGTGACACACTGTCCCCAAGCGTGTCCCCAAGTGTGTCCCCAAGTCTGGGGGTGTCCCCAGGCCCTGGGGGTGTCCCCAAACACGTCCCCAAGCCCTGGGGGGTCTCCCCAGGCTCCGGGGGTGACATATAGTCCCCAGGCCCCAGGGGTGCCCCAAGCTCCAGGGGTGTCCCCATGCCCACGGGGTGTCCCCAGGCCCCAGGGGGTGTCCCTGGCTATGGGGGAGACACAGTCCTCAGACCCACAGTGCCCCCCCATGGGTCACTATCTGGCTGCCCTATTGCCCCCATGGGTCACTATCTGGCACCCCATCTATAGAGCTTCACCGCCTGCTCATAGTCCTTGGCTATGGGGGGGGGGACAGAGGGACGGGACCCACAGTGGCCCCATAGATCCCTATCTAGCAGCCCTATTGCCCCCACGGGTCACTATCTGGCTGCCCTATTGCCCCCATGGGTCACTATATGGCAGCTCTGTTGCCCCCATGGGTCACTATCTGGCATCCCCGTCTATAGAGCTTCACCGCCTGCTCGTAGCCCTTGGCTATGGGGGGACAGAGGGATGGGACCCACAGTGCCCCCCATGGGTCACTATCTGGCACCCCCCATCTGTAGAACTGCACCGACTGCTCGTAGTCCTTGGCTATGGGGGGGGGGGACAGGGGGATGGGACCCACAGTGACCCCATAGACCCCGATCTGGCACCCCCATCTGTAGAACTGCACCGCCTGCTCGTAGTCCCGGCTATGGAGGGACGGGCCTCAGACCCACATTGCACCCCATAGATCCCGATCTGGCACCCCCATCTGTAGAACTGCACCGCCTGCTAGTAGTCCTTGGCTGTGGGGACAGAGGGATGGGACCCACAGTGCACCCCATGGGTCACTATCTGGCTGCCCTATTGCCCCCATGTGCCACTATCTGGCACCCCCATCTGTAGAACTGCACTGTCTCCACCATTTTACCGGTGCTATCAGGGCACGCAGTCCAGACGCAATCATTGCAACAGGCTGAGCTGGTATCCGTCACTGGCTGTGATTCCTGCGCTGCAAATGTAAGAAGGAGTTTCTACCTGTGGTGTAACTTCCTCTGTTAATAATAATTTGGGAACTGACAGACAGAACACCTGAATTTTAGACCACATCATCTTCTTCTATAGCGTGACTTCATCCATGCATCTTCCTTTCTTATCTTACTGCAAGTGGGGCCCTGCCTTGCTCCCTTCCTCCCTGGCTCTGGAAGTTGCTTAGTTTTAGTTGCAAGCCTTTGCTAGTGAGGGTAATATCCCAGCCCAAGACCAAACCCTGATTCAGGCCTCACTTTGCCTTCTGTATCTGCTGCTCTTCTGGTACAAATCACAGCTCAAATCGTTGTAGCTCTGCTGAAGGCAGGAACTAGGACACTTTCCAGCAGTGGAGAACCTGCCTGTCTGCTTTCTAGGCATCATCATGCTTTGTGGTTATCAAAATAGCCCTTCTGCTGAGATTTGCTCCATGAATATAGCCCTTCAAAGCAGGAAGATAGGTGGAATAAGCTCAGAGTCAGAAAAAAGGGGGTTTTATCTTTGCACTTGCTGGCCTGAAGAGGACAGAGGAACTGGGTTTGAAAGGAGGCTCTGCATATTCATTTGAGAAAAGTGAATGTGCACATTCAGGCCAGAGTTTCAGTAACTTTTATGTCCATCCATTAGATCACCTGAGAGAAACTAAGCACGTAGCACTTGTGGAGCAGCGTCAAGACAAAGACTGTTACAGGCCATACAGTCATGGCTCTGTGTTGAGAAAGCACTGAGGTTTCTGGAGTACATAGCCAGTTTGGGTATCAAATCTCCGGCCTCAACTTGCAACATGGAATGATTCAAGAAAATCACTTTCCATGGCTGGAAGGGAGATGACCTGAACCTTGTCTGGAGATCAGAAGGTGGGGCCATCCTGACCTTAAACACTGGTTTGGATCCAGGTCTGGAGACGCTCAGGAAGGTCACTTCACCTCCATGTCAGCAACCTCAGCAGAAAAATTATGGTAATTATCATTGAAGAGTCTCTAAAGTCAGCCCATGGAAAGGGAGTGAATGTTTTTCCCGTAGCAGAGGTGTAATTGTTTTCCCTTTCCATGTGAATTGCACAAAAACTATTTTTAGAGGCAAATGCTGTATGCAGTGAAACCTGCCTTGCTAAAATGTTTGAGAAACTACAGGAGAAACGTGCATCAAGTAAGGTGGCTCTACAGTGAACGTGGAACTAAGCAGCTCCTCATCTCTCACCCGGTGGAGCGCAGCTCAGCTCCCAGTTGATACTGAAGTTGTGCCACTAATTCCAGGGAACAAAGCACTAGAAGTGAGAAAAATACTGGCCTGAGTCCATCCTTCTTCCTAGAGGGGAAAATGCTGTTCCATCTTCCACAAGGCTTGGGTAGGTCCTGTACTGGTATCAGCTCATCAGTGGCCTTGCAAATTCTGATTAGGTAATTAAGTCCCCAAAAGTCTAAGATGCTCTAGGAGGTATGCAGCAGTTATACTAGCAGTTCAGAATGGAGGTCTGCAGCCATCTACTTTATCTTGTTTATCACTGAGTGTCTCAATATCTCTAAGGGTCCTGAAGCTGTATTCCTTCAGTCTGAAAAAAAGGATCAGCTTTTTTAGAAGTGAAGACCATGGCAGCCCAGGATGTGGAATATTCACTGTGATTCTCACCTCATGTCCGCATGAGCGCTCTTTGCATTTTCATTGTACAGCACTTTGAACCTTTGTGCACAGAGAAAATGATCTGAGGAAACTATTGCACTCCTGGATTTCAAGTCTTGGTGTGATTCAGAAGTCACTGAACTGGATCTTCCAAGACATGGCTCACCCTGGTGACTTAATTAGACACCATTTTGTTGACACCCCATCTTGTTCTTTATTATTGTGTCTGTCATCATTTTAGGGTGGATATCTTGATTAACTCATCTCACAAGACAAAAGACATAATTACCTGTTACTGAATTTCCTAGTATCGGTCTGTCTCTTTGTATGTCCAGTCACTAAAGCATCTGTAGACTCCATCTTTTCTCCTAAATGCTGTGAAATCCAGGTACTGGATATCAAGTATACATGCTTTTATATATATATATTTATTCATTTTAATGTGTTTTTTTTTCCTGCTTGTTACTTCACGACTGATTCCTCTTCATTTTTGCCACAGTAGAGCACCTGATCTTCCCTGGAACCAGACAGGTTCTTTCTAGACCTGCATCAACGGATTAGTTTAACAGCTCTTAAGAGATGTACATGGCTGAATCACTGAGTTAAGACTGTGACTCTGCATTCATAGTTATAATACATCTTCCATAAATTCACCAGCCTCCACCTTGTTACGTATTTTGATTCTGATTTTCTGATTTGGGAAGAGCCTCCCTGCACTGCTTCTTGAAAATCATCTCCTGATTCCCAGCCTAAATGTATTCCTAACTTCTGCAGAATTACTGTGCTTCTTGTGTAAAACAGATTGCCCCATCGAAAACCCATTGGGCACAACAGGAACACTTTCCAGTCAGCCATCACATCAAAGAGCCTAATTCTCAGTTGCTTCATTCCTGCACTTGAACTCAGGAATGAACTTGTTGGAATTTAGCTCTGTCATCAGCCTTTTCTAGCCCATACACCAGGACATGCAATTGTAAAGTAGACAGCCTGAAGGTCACCCTGGCTTCGTACTCATCTTTGCAGCATTGCTGATGGAGAACAGAGAGCAGTCGGGGTGCTTTGCCATGTTTCAGGCTTCCCTGCACTCTTGGAAGGGGATAAAATATCACCTCACTGGGGTATGGTGGACAGGTAGATGTCTGGTGCAACCGGGAGCTTCTTGTGACATCACTTACATTTGGATTAAGGTTACTATATGCCTCCAAATAAGTAAAAAAAGGGCTTCTATGTCCCTGAGATTCAGGCCCCACGTTTTTAATTTGTGTGCATTTTCTGCCTGTGCTATTTTTGTTTTACTTCTGGCAGGACTGAAGGCATAGAGCTTTAGAGTGCAGCATTTGGAAAACATCAGAATAAGCACAAGCTTTCATGCTTCAAGTGTGGCCAGCACAACAGACTTCTGCTGCTAAAATAGAAGATGCCTAAGAATGGGGAGTTTCATCTCCTAAAGGTCAGGAAAGAACACCCGTTTCTGCAAACTCGGTAGTTCTGTAGCTGTGAAAAAATGTACACTATGTACAGCACAGGCCATTCTCTGCGGGAGGTAGGGCTCCTGGGGTATATAAGGACCCCTCCGACTCTGAAGTCTCTTACATTGTCTCTGCATTGCTGCTTTGCTTTGCTGGCAGGTTGGGTAAGTTTTATTCTGATTAATCTATTAAAAACTGTTAGTTAGGTTTGCCATAATATGACTTATTGCAGGATTATAGTTTGGTGACAGCAATTTTGTACTCTTCCATTAGCAAATAGAATTAATTGAGATTAAATTTCAGGAGCTGAAGGCTCTAGAAATTAAATTGTTTCTTCTCCCACTGTTTCTGCATCTGTGTAATGCCACAGATTAACAGAGATAATCTTGGTTATACCTATGCTGTTCCCGAGACTTTGGCATCACATCATTGCACAAGGTGATTAGAGGAAGAGACTCAGGCCCAGAAGACTTGGAGATTATACAAACACACCCGACATTATATCCTAGAACTGCACTATTAGGTGAATTGCTATGGAAAGAGGAAATCATAAAAGCTTAGTATGCTCTGAGCATCTGATTTAATAACATGTACTGGCTGATAGAACAAACTCCTTGGGAAGGAAAATGAAAGGATAAATCCCTGAGTAGCAGGAAAGATTTTGAGGAACCTCACAGCCTTGCATGAATGCCATGTCTAACAAAACAGATTCTAACCCAACCTTGGTGTCCTCAGAGGTGTTTGGGCTGCAAACCGATACTAACACAGCTGAGTGCTGGAAGAAGGATCATCTGACAAGGTCTGAGCAATGAAAGGCACATTGAGCAGGTGAATATGCAGGGGGGTGATAGCATGGGAGGGGTTTCAGGCTCAAGAGAGAGGCTTATCTTGGATCTTCTCCATTCCATTGTTCTGAGTTAGTCATTAAAATCATAACAATCCTGAACTCTCACAGTTTGCTTCCTTCTAACACTTGTGTGTGGATTAAGGTGAAGCTATCAGTGCTTCTAATAGAAAAGTGCTACTTTTGCTGCTGCTTTTCTTTCCTCTGTTGGTTTGTTGTTTTATATACAGAAGAGGTTCAAAAACTTTAGATATTTTTTTTCCTATTACATTTTCCTCAGTTCCTGGCTTGCAAGAAGGAAGTCCTCCCAGCTAGACCAGCAGCAGTGCAAGCAAACAGCCCCCCTGCCACCTGCGGTAAGCAAAGACATGCCAGAGCCAGCACCAGCCACCCAGCAGCGGCAGAGACAGGTGTGGCAACTGCCGAAAAGAAACCTGAGGAGCAGCTAGAGATGGAGCTTTTTACATCAAAATCAGAAGCCAAGCAATGCTCACCAAGGTACCACAAACTCTCATTTCTGTGCCACACCTGGAACAACAGCAAAACCAAAGCCAAGTCAACGGCCTCACAAACCAAAGAAGCTCCTGCATATATGAAGTGATGACAAAATATGGGGCATGCCATGTTAACTTCACTTTCTCATTGCTGATGTGATAGAGGCTTCACTAGACATAGTTCACAGCTTCAGCTTCTGCAGCCGGGCACCTCGGTGACCACATGCTGCTTCCTCATTCAGAGCAGAGGTGCTGGCAGTCCCTGGAACTGTGCTGCTGCAGGTTTTGTGCCTTTGAGTTAATGACTGCTGCTGCTGCAGAGGGTACAGTGGTGGCTGTGATCAAGCTTGGAGCTCATACCTCAGCACCCAGGTTTCTTCTCCCATTGGAAGTCCAGCTGACAGATGGTCTAGCTAATGGATATGGGTACTGGGCAGGGAGAAAGCTGTATCAGTGTTGACACTCTACGGCTCAGCTTAAGTATTAAAAGTCACCAGGGCTATTACATAGTAAGATTTTCTATAGAGACTAACCTCCACTGAGCCTGGTAGCAAACAGAACAAAGAGGTTTGTGGGGCTACTAATTGCAGAACAGCAAGAGTTCATTAAGTAATAAAACACTTTTAAAATGAAGCAAGAAGGAGCCCAAGTAAGAAGCATTTAATTCTAATGAATAATGGGGTTAGGATTTTGCCTTTGGTGGTGTTAAATCACTGAAAAAGCAAGACTGCAAATTTACTGCTTGCTGGGCTAATAATATGTTAAGTTTTATTATCTACAGCCTGTATGCTGCTTTCTAATTACAAGTCTGATATAATAAAAGTGTGATCTCTGCTTATTCTCACATGTTTCCTTTATTCTCCACCCTGCACACACCTTACTGCCCTGCAGTGATTGACTGAACGGACTCAGTCTCCTGGGAAACACGTGTACGCATGAGCAGCTGGAATAAGGCACTCTGTCTTTTACAGCAGTGGAAACAGGAGGCTGTGGTTGGACTGCAGTGTGCATTGGCGACTCAGCTTTAACTCCACGCCAATGCCTTGGTGCAATAGGACCATTCACATACTAGGGTCCTCTGACACAAAGGCTGTGTCTAGTTCACAGGTTGCTAGTTTAAACTGTTTGCCTGGAGAGGGAGGGCATTTAAAGACAGTTTTGCAGCTACCAGTGTCTGGTTCTGCAAGGCTGTTGCAGGAGATGGTTGCATGTGCAAATGCTGCACTCTAGTGGCTTGTAGAGCTTGAAGGAAATGTCCATGCCCTGTGAGTCTAGAGGATGTGACACTGACCTCTTGGAGAGGGGCTAGAGGAGCCACAGAAATTATCCACCACCTCTCTGGCCAACCTGCTGCAGTATTTTACCATTCTCATTGTAAAAAAACCCAAACATATCATCTTTGTGTCCAGCCTGAATCTCCTCCTCTTCAGTTTAAAACCATCACCCCTTGTCCTATCGCAACAGGTCCTGCTAAAAAGTCTATCCCCATCTTCCTTATAAACCCCTTTCGAGTACAGAAAAGCCACACTAAGGTCTCCCTGGACCCTTCTCTTCTCCAGGCTGAACACCCCAGCTCTCTCAGCCTGTCCTCCCAGCAGAGCTGTTCCAGCCTCCGATCATTCCTGTAGCTCCTCTGGCCCCTCTCCAAGAGACCAATGTCTTTCCTGTGCTGAGGGCTCCAAAGCTGGATGCCGCACTCCAGGTGGGGTCTCACCAGAGCAGAGAAGAGGGGCAGAATGCCCTCCCTCGACCTGCTGGCCATGCTGCCAGTGATGCAGCCCAGGACATGGTTGCCATCTGGGCTGCAAGCACACATTGTCAGCTCATGTCCAATCTTTCATCCACCAGCACCCCCAAGTCCTTCTTCGCAGGGCTGCTCTCAGTCCCTTCATCCCCCAGCCTGTCTTGGAGAGACTGGAGAAAATGGCCATTCCAGCCCCATGTGGGTACTTCTCCAAGGCAGATCTAGTTCTTCAAAGGAGGACTCTCTTTCTTGGCTTGTCTATCACGGCCTAATACACCTAGTGTCCTCCACTATGCACCAGTTTTAGTGCTTAACAACTCCCCACTGTGGTTCCTCCTGCTTTACAGCTCTTTGCCTAGTTTAATGATATTCTTTTGTAACCATTAATAGAGTAAGGCTAGTTTTACACCACAAGAGGTTTCAACTTGATATCCCAGATTGCACCTAGCCAGTTTAACTTGTTTTGTCTATCTTCTTTTTTGACTGGCTTGTTCTTTTGTCAGATTTCTAATTCTGGAGCAGGCAGGGAGCTTTGCATTCCTGGTGCATTGGCTCATGCTCCAAAATGGCTGCACTGTGACGGTGCTCCCTTGCATTCCTGACTTATTAAAGGGAAGGTGGTGGATTCCTTAATGTCTCACCTGGTGTCTCCTCCAGGATGTTTTTCAGCTTCCCTCTTCGTACTTCTGCATGTCACAGCCCTGTCTTTTCCCGCCTTTGTCTCGTGCTGTTTTCCAGGTTGAGTCAGGCACATTAAAAAAACATAGGACCTGACAACCACGGCAGGGCAGGCCTGGCTTGTGGGGAGAAGGTGGACACTACCAGGACATGCACAGATGATGATGACAACCGAAGCACACATTTTTTGACAGGCACTATCATGTGAAAGTGAGACACTCATTAAATTGTTACATAGTGAAAGTCTACAAAATTGCTCTGTTGCTAAAGTTAAAATGGAGCCTAATTGGCATTCTGGGTTTTTTCTTTCTTTGAATCTGTAGTTTTGGAGTGTACTGATTAAGATGGTTTAGACATATAGACTTACCAATATCACCGGGTATTGACATGAAAAACAAGTTATTGTTGTGATCAGATAATTCAAACTCACCTGGACTTTCAATAAATTAGGCAAACTCTCCTTCTGGTCAAGACCATGGTTGGCAACAGTATGAGACAGTGGCAATAGGTGAGAGTCTAACTAGCAAAAGGTGACAAGCTCTACAGCCCAGTGCGCGCGTTACCGCCCCGCTGCTGCAGCACAGCGTGGGTGCCACTCACCCGCGGCACAGGCCGAGTGCTCCTTCCAGCGCCTGGTGGCAGCGATGGGCTCCTGCCCTCCCGGAGGCTTTTTCAAGGCGAGGGGCGGGGCTGTGATCGGTAACGCCCACTCATGTCAGATGCTCTCGCAAGGGCTGCCGGGAGCTGCCGGGTCTCTCGAGAGTGAAAGTGCCCGATTGAGAGAAAAAAAACCAAAAAAGGCTTCTCTGTGCCTCGAAGATTTCGCTGAATCCGCTGAACCCGCCGAGCTGCCCCGATCAGCTGATCTCAGGAGCTGAGTGCCAGTATCGAGTTAACACGGCTTTTAAATCAGTCAAGTACTGAATGAAATAAGGATTTGTTTGAAGGTTGGGGCAGTGATTGCATCCAGACTACAATTAAGATACTATAAATGTGAACTGCTCACCTTGATTAACAAGAAGGATCATGCTTATGACCTTTGAAGCTAAAAAGCAATGAAGAGTTACGGCTTTGAATCATAGAACCAATTTCTGCAGGACAGATGCCACAACAAAGCCACGTTTCTTGTGGTTCAGGCAAACACACTCAGTGCTTACTAAAGACAGTCAGGTTTAGTTCCTGCTGGAGAAACCTATGGTAGAGGAACCATTTCAACCACTGTGGCTCTTGCCTAGTGTGGGGTTCACCCATGGATAAACCCTGAGAACCAGTTGCATAGTTGTACATGAGTTGCTAAACTTTATTGTACAGTTGCACTGAAAAAATATTTATGCACTTTTTTCTTGGCCTCAAAAACCACTTGGGGAAAGCCATTTCTTTAGTTCAGAAGAAACCATGATTTTTAATAAATACACTCTGGAACCGATCCCCTTGGTGCAGGTTTCATCTCAGCCAGTGCTAGATGTCCGTTGGGCAGGGCATTCCCCCCCAGCTCGCCTTGTAGTCAGCAGGAAGAAATTGTCACTTTTTGGGGATATTTCATGTGACCATGTACACATAAATGCATTGATTAGATCTTTAATGTCTTCAGAATATTAATCTCTCAGTTTTCTAAGCAGTTTCTTAATCTGAGCACAGTGTGTGATAAGAAGCTGACTCACTGACAAAGTCACCTGCAGGACTGGAGGAAGTTTATCTGTTCCTGGTGATTCTTGTGGCCTGTCGTGCTGCCAGTCACAGCTTTGACAGCTGAGGTTGTTGTGCAAGGGCTGCAATCAAACATGACTGTAGCTTATCTTTTCCGCTCATCTGAGAGTCACTGGACTGCATATTCCCGTTGTTCTGATAACAGGTGATTGTGTTGGGATCACAGGAGCATCGGGATACCAACAGCCAGAACTATGTGACCTAAAAACGAAGCTGATGCCATGGATGTGTGGAAGGAAGCCAAGTGATGGGATGGCCCTGTTTCTGGGGACCACTGTGACATTTCCCAGGGACTGGGAGCCCTCTGGAAAGCCATTACTGTCTGTTATTGGGTGCAATTCTGCCTTGCAAACCCCCTGAGGCAGGGGATGCCACTGTTGCCTGCCTCTCCAAATACCATTCAGTCTTACCATGCCAGGGAGGATTATACAAAAGGTAATTACTCTTACTATTGGTAGCTGACATTGAACTATTCATCCTCAGGGATGAGTACACTGATGCTAGTGACTACCAGTGTTGCACACAGGACGGCTTTTGCATAGGAGCTAATAGGATATGTCGTGGGTACCTCATACCTTCAAGGCACATTTGGTAGCTATATAAAAGCTCTCCTTCTCTTAGAGCTCACTTGGTCACATCACAAAGCTGTTCTCACCAGGGAGCTGGGTAAGTCTGGCTTGTGCTGAGCCTCTGTAGCTGCTGAAATGCAGATTTGTTTCTGCTTTTTTATTTATAAAAATGCTCTATGGGAAAACTTTTTAAAAATAGTGGGTTTGAATTGCTGTGTTGGGGTGGGAATGCGCTCTCTCACAGTGTCTGTAGCTGGACAACTCCAAGAGACACTCCTGAGAAAAAGGTTGTTAGCAGTAATTGGGGTGCTGCTACTGTTGTTTGCTTTGGGGGGAGCCTGATGACAGCCAGAGCAGCTTTGGTGTATCAGAGAACATAATGCCATAAGCAGGTTTGTGTTCAGTCGTGGTATCACTACCCTTTAATTGGCTGTGGTTCCCTAATGAGCATGAACTTTGTGATGCTGGGACTGACCTGTGAACCTCTGCCTGCTCATAGTGTGATGGGATTGCCAAGCAGCAGTGCCTTGGGTGCCATTTACCTCTCCTGCTACGGCAGATGTGGCCAGAGGTTCAGAGATCATTGGTTTTTTTTGCTCAACACATCAGCAACAGGTCAGAGGCAGCCACCAACCAAAAACAGGAGGGGAAAACTGGATTTAATGTTTGAAAGGCAGCTCTGAGATCAGCCATTCCTCTGCTGACCTCCAAGATCAGCTCTCCCCCTTGGAGGTCCAGGTGATGGGCACCAGATATTTAGTGATGCGTGCCTTTGAATTCCCTCATTGTTTGACTTAGTGTCATGTTTCAGAGTTAAAAATGATGCTGCTGCTGGCATGGTTTTGAGAGTGTAGCACTGGCAGTATGTGTCTCTTTCACCTTGTGAAGTGAACTGGCCCTGTGGTGTGGGCAGCAACAGGACCTCAAGAAACTCAGCCGGGTGCTTGTCTAAAGGCTTTGCTTTTTCACGTTGTTCCAGTCCTGCCACAACCTCACCAAGATGTCGTGCTACATACAGCAGTGCCTCCCTCCAGTCTACCAGGAACCCATCCCCATCAAGTGCCCGACGATGTTCCATGCCAGATACTCACCAATGCCTACCTGGCACTCGACACTGTGCACCCCACAGTATGTGACCCCCTGCATCCCCCGGCAGCAGATTATGTCCTCCAGCTACTCCCAACAGCAGTGTGTGACCAAGTGTGTGCCACGGCAGCAGTATGCAACCAAGTGTGTGCCGCAGCAGCAGTGTGTGACCCAGCACATCCTACAGCAGCCGTGTGTAACTCGCTGTGTGACAACTTGCATACCGCAGCAGCAGTGTGCGACCAAGGGTGAGTCACAGCAGTCTTGTGTGACCAAGTGTGTGCCGCAGCAGCAGTGTGCAACCAAGAGTGTGCCACAGCAGTGTGCAACCAAGAGCGTGACCACCTATGCCTCCAAGCAGAAGTGTGCAACCAAGTGCATCCCACAGCAACAGTGTCCGACCAGGTGTGTGACCACGTGTGTGCCACAGCAGCCGTACCTGACCAAGAGCATCCCGCAGCAGCAGTGTGCAACCATGTGTGTCCCGCAGAAGCGTGTGACCATATACTCCCCACAGCAGCAGTGTGCACCCAGGTGTGTGACCACGTGTGTCCCACAGCAGCGTGCAACCAAGTATGTCTCACACCAGTTCATGACTGATTGTGTTCCTCAGCAGTGTGCCACCACATACGTCCCACAGCAATGTGTGACCAGGTGTGTGGCCAAGTGTGTCCCTCAGCAGTGTGCCACAAAGTGTACTACCATTTGTGTCCCACAGCAGTGTGAGACAACTTGTGTTTCACAGCAGCAGTGTGCGACCAAGTGTGTCCCACAGCAGCAGTGTGCCACCAAGTGTGTCCCACAGCAGCAGTGTGCGACCAAGTGTGTCCCACAGCAGCAGTGTGCCACCAAGTGTGTCCCACAGCAGCAGTGTGTGACCAAGTGTGTCCCACAGCAGCAGTGTGCCACCAAGTGTGTCCCACAGCAGCAGTGTGCCACCAAGTATGTCACACAGCAGCAGTGTGCCACCAAGTGTGTCCCACAGCAGCAGTGTGCGACCAAGTGTGTCCCACAGCAGCAGTGTGCCACCAAGTGTGTCCCACAGCAGCAGTGTGTGACCAAGTGTGTCCCACAGCAGCAGTGTGCCACCAAGTATGTCACACAGCAGCAGTGTGCCACCAAGTGTGTCCCACAGCAGCAGTGTGCGACCAAGTGTGTCCCACAGCAGCAGTGTGCCACCAAGTGTGTCCCACAGCAGCAGTGTGCCACCAAGTGTGTCCCAGAGCAACGTCAGTCAGGTGGAGTGAAAATTTCAAGGCACTCTAAGAAGTACTGTTCTGTGTCCAAATGGCCCTGGTAAAAAGAAGTGGGGAAAAAGAAGCTCCATGGAAAGAGAGCCAGGTATAGCTTTGGGGCAGGAGCTATGTGTCTCCTCATACTGCCTGCTGACTGTTGCTAGTGCTTAAGTCTGCTTTATCTCTGTTTTCCAGTAGCTCCCCTGTAGCTCGGCCCTGTCTTGGGCCAGGATGTGATACTATTTCCGTGGCTGTGCTCCAGGTGCCTGTGTTTTGTACCTTAATCTGCTACAGGCCATGGTTTAGTGGGATGCTATTAATTTCTCACCTGATTGAAGTGAATAGTGATTTAGGGGAAAAAAAAAATAAAAAAAAAAAAAAATAAAAAAAACCCAATAATTAAAAAAAAAAAAAAAAGAGAGACATGACAGTAGTTTTAAAAAAAAAAAAAAGAAAAAAAAGAAATAGAAATGTCTAAGAAATCCGGATCATGACAGTATCAACTGGACTGACAGTGAGGCCGGCAGAGGGCTGGCCCATGCCCGGCTCCAGGTTTAGTCCTGGCCTTGGGAGACAATATTTAAGTTAGGAAGGACCCCACGAGGCTGCAAGCTCTCCAAAACAGCTGTTTTCTCTCACAGATTTGGAAACCAAACATAAATTTGCTAAGCAAACAGTATATGAATCTTACTGTGATGGCCTTCATCTCAGAAGGTAGCCAGAAACCCCTGCTGCTTTAAAACACTGACTCTGCACAGACTTCAGTAGAGTCCCCAATAAGACGGGGTTTCTGGCTCAGTGAAGTTGGTCCTTGCTGAAATTTTATACATGAAAGCTTTTATTCACTTGGTTGCGTTAAGTAATATCAAAAACACAACTTGAAACAAAAGAAAGTATTTGAAATAACACTGGAAGTTGTAGCACAACTATTTTACCAATGTTTGAGCTCTAGAAACTATTATCTATACCCTTTATGCTGCCTGAAGATACCTACTCTACACTGTATTAAAAACAAACCATATATATATGTATACTTCAATTCTACATATATATATATATACCTAAATAAATATATTTGCCTGACCTCAGATTAAATATCTTGTCCTTTTGCCCTCTGGTGCTTCTTCTTCATTAAATATAGTGAACTCCTGTCTGAAAAATACAAAAATCCTGTAATATGCCCCATCATTAGTAAAATGAGTAATAGCTCACGTTAATAGATCATGCATATTTAGAGAGCAAAAACATGTGTCGCAAGACAAAGAGAAGGGTGTGACCGGGGCTGGGACGCTGCCCTGCATCCTGCGCTGCTCCACCCGTGCTCGTTGACCTTGGGGTGCCACCACAGGCTGCCCTCTGAAGCCAAGCAGATGTCTGAGACCTGAGCAGGGCAGCATTTAGCAACACCAAGGTGGTGTCTGGCTGTTTCCCTGGGGTGCACAGCGTGTGCTGGGGGAGCAGACCCTTTTGGCACCTCCTGAATGTCCAGTGATGATGCATTGGCCTGGAGAGGCAGAGTGTAAGAGCGGCAGCAACCATGGCCCTCCTTCTTCCTTGCAGTGCCAGGGATGCTCTCACAACCCAACGTTTTGTGTCCCCTTTAAAATCAATAAATGAGCAACAGTGTGGTCTTCCGAGGAGCTGCCACATCATTGTGGCTTTCACATAGTAGCCAGAGCCCAGGGAGTTGTTAGGAAAGCTCTCCTGGGTGGTGGGTAGCTGGCTGGTGCAGGACCTCATCTCATACAGGTGGAGTGACTGTCAGACCACAGGCTCGTTTCAGAGGTGGTTGGGATGGAGTCTGGTTCTTACTCACGCTGCACTGTCCAGTGACTGCAGTGCAATATGCCTCAGTTTCCCCTGTGCTTAATTGGGAATAATAATAGCTCCCACAACAATGGCCCATGTGGACCTGTGTGTCTCCCTGAGATGAAAAGAATTTACAGATGCTAATTAAGAACATTTGGATGACAGGGCACAATGTTATCATCGGGTTAGTATTTTGCTACCTGCACCGGAAACACTAAACTGAATATTAGAATTACTTGAAGGCTACTTGATGTGGAGCTTGCCCAGGAACTGGATTTATAGAGCTTACAAAAACTGTATTAATCTGCTTACCTGGTCTCTGACGCCAGCTTGATTCCTGAAATCTTGGTCAGATCATTTAACATTAAAAATAGCATTGTAGTTCAGGGGAGTAAAACACAATGAAAGAGAAATCCAGATTAGATTCAGTGCTTCCATCTTCCATTGAGGAAAATAAGCCTAGAGAAAACATTCTTCCCTTTGTTTTTGTTGCTCTTGAAGTGTTGGTATCAACTGGGAAAACATGCACTTTGTCTGTATTTGGTTCTGTGATACTGAGGGAATTTTTTCATCAGAAAATCAGAAATGTAAATAAATTTACCTTCAGACTTCTGGCTTTTCTGGTGAAAACAGAAATAAAATATTTACTCAGTGGTTCATAAGCCAGAGATCAATAGTCTGCTTCATACCATTGAGAAATTTCCCACCTACAACATTAAAAGTTAACTTATTTCATCTCTTTTTATTTGAACGTGTGGGATCTCACCTGAATTCCCAGCATACTGGAACTCAGTTCATAGGTGTCAGATTCACATTAAAGGAAAAAAAAGTTGGGGCCTTCCCCTATGCAGATATGACTATGTAAAAATACATTCCCTTCTGGCACCGAGGCTCATGTCACTGTTAATTTTCCCTTGGGTTTATTTGTGGCATAAACAGGGAACACAGGGAGGCATGACTGGTGCAGAGAGGGTGCAGCAGAGCAGGGAATGTGATGACATGAGTCTGGTTTGATTCAACCTGCTTTCCCCAGGCTGCCCCGGCGCTCTTGCTCATGACTTCTCCCCTTTTTTGTGCCGGAAAAGCGTCGCCTCTTTTGGCAGGATATTTACTTTGTAGCAAGTCCTTTTTAGTAGTCGTCTTGCCCTTCGCCCAGGGCTTTCTCAGTCACAATCACCACTCTCTTCCCCTGGTTCCCTGTGTAAGAGAAGGAAGTCTACATGCCACAGTAATTATGGTCTGCAAAAAGTTGCTGAGAGCCCTTCCTGGATGGTGTTTTCAAAGGCACCGAAGGGCCCTATGCATGGAGCTTCCATGGAAATGAGGAGACCCTTGGGCAGTCCCTTTAGTGGGGGCTGGATACGCAAAGGGGAGGCAACGATGCTTCGGGGATTCAAAGCATGAGGGCCATGAAAAGCCCCTGCACAGGTTGTCATTGGCCTGCCAGGGGCTTCTCCGGTTTGGTACATTGGATCAGGAGGTTCCCCCTCACGATGCTCACGGGTACACCAAACCTCCCAGCACTACCAGGTGGCGATGGCAGCCCCACAGAGCAAGGACAACCATTCCCACTGGTGAGAAGCTGCACGTGGCTTGGCCAGGACTGGCAATTAGAGCATCACCCAGCCAAACCACCTCACTCCCCAAGGGCATTTATTCACTGTATAAAAGCTTTGCCATCACGGGGCTCTCCTAGACACTTCTCTCCGCTTGTTCTCACAGATGAAGTGGGTAAGTCTGGCTTTTAATGGAGGTCCTGAAATACTGTTTTATTCCTGGGTGGTCAGAGCAGGCAGAGTCCTGCTTGTGTACTTGCGGAGAAGCATTCTTGGGGCATGCTGCCTTCAGCACCGGCTTGCACAACTCTAACAGCTGGAGCATCTCCCCTGTGCTAAACTGAAGAATATTGGGAAAGCAATTATGATGGACAGCGAGGTCAGGAATGGGATTTGGGGGCTTTGCTATGCTTTCTGTCAGATCTAGCCTAAAGGAAGCTATTGACTACAGAAAGGGCTTGATGGGGGCAGGAGTCAGATATGAGCTTGCACACAAAAAAGCAACTCTAAGGGAAGTGGCATGGAGGAATTCACTGCCATTTTATGGAATTTAAACAACGCAACTTTTCTTATAATACTAAGAAGCTGACCACCTTCAGTGCCAATGTGAAAGTCAGCAGAGAGACTCTCCAGCTAAGTCTGAGCATGTTAAAATTTCTTCCTGGGCTAACAATGATAAAAATAAGTTTGAGATAAAAACAACACCCTGGAAGCAAATAATCCCCCTGTTTTAGAAGCTCTCTATCTTGATGAGCATCACAAGATAGTTCAACATTGTACACGTAGAAGTAGTAATTGCTATCATTGTTTTTCAATTGGTTGCTTTTATTGGTCTATGATTATTATAACTGTAGTGATAATAAGTTTTCCTAATGATAGTAACACGCAGCATTGTTATTATTGATCGTCTACCAGCGATAGGCTTTTGGAAGATAAAATCCTTACTGAAATTATGTTCAGAACTAGGGACGTTCAGAAAATGCAGTTTCTCTACAGTCAATTATATGCCTTAATCTCCACACAATGTCAAAATGGAAAAAAACAAATCCATTTTCTATCAGAGTATCTTTCACAAGTCAGTGATTTCAGTATCTGTTCCACTCAAAATGATTCTGTTAAAAACTCAGAAAACTTCCTGAAACTGGTGTTTTCCTGAGAGGGGAATGGAGTGGGATGATTTCTCCTGTGACTTCTATGTTGAAGACAAAGTGAGACAATTCACAGCAGTTTAAGGAGGGAAGTGTGGACCTCTGGATGGTGCTACCCTGTCACTTCCACAGGGACACAGTCTTGGCTAGAGTCCCCTTTGTGTTTGTCACACAAGGGGTTCCAGGATGAGGTTTCATCATCAGAGCTGCTACACCAGGCAGTTTGATAGTGGGACTTTGAGTTAGCATGAAAAACCAGGAACACTATGGCTTGGTATGACTGTAGTGCAGCACTAGAAGCTGATTTAAATCAGTATAATTCTCCCAACTCACTGAAAATTGACCGGTTAACACCTGTTGGGATTTTGCCTTGATAGCTTCTCCTTTCCTGCTATTGTTTCAACAAATACTTTGAAATAATTCTATTATATTTCCTCTTTTCTTAAGCTTGCCTAGACAATAGTATAAAGCTGGGACCGCAAGGCCTGCAGAGACAGCAGAGCTAATGCTACGGTAGCAAGCTCAGAGTCCTGTAACCACAGACCCCTGTGGGACCATGAATCAGCAGGCAAGCAAGCAGGCAGGTTGTACGTGCTGAGCTCCGTGCTGCCACAAACCTGTCCTTACCCTCAGCTAGCTAATTTAACCTCAGCTTGGGTTTGCCCACATGAACTGCAACCACACCTGAGTATTACAGCATGGACACACCTTTAATTTTGGTTTGGCTTTCATCTCTGGTGCTTGGCAATTGCAGGATTTAAACACGAAAGGACATCCTGTGAGGACAAAGGAGGTTTCCAGGAAGTAAGACACAGGGTCATAATGCCACTTCTCTTTGGTCAGATGTTTTGGTGGACACTTAGCTGGTCTTTGAAGGGCAGCATGAAAACTCCTCAGTGTGACAGGTTCCAATCCCTGATTATTTCTGGTCTCTAAAAGAAGGGTGTGGGGCCAGGAGCTGAGAACAGACTCTCCTCCTCTCCTCACCTGGGTAATCGCAGCCTGGTTGTGAGTCATGAAGAGCCTCTTGACCTTCAGGAGAGCTAGAGTGTGGGTTTGCCATGTAGAGGTACCTGTGAGAAACTCTGAGTCCTACATCATAAAGAAACAGCTGATGTCTGTGCAAACTCCGTCTTTTTCCTGCTTATTTCAGGCATAACCACCTTGGATGACCATGCACTATTATGGGGAACCATACAAACCACTCTACTTCCCGGGATCGGGTTACATCACTGAAAACCTCCAGCCCATGCCCCAGTCTGATGCATGCAGTACCACGTGCCACCCAGTGAGCGTGATCAAGTGTCCGATGCCAACATGGCAAACCTACACTCAACCTCTCACTTACATGTGCCCACAGCCAAGCATGACCCAGACACCACTGCTGTCTTGTCAGCCCCATGCGCAGCAGTGTGTCCTGCTGTACCCTGAGCCTTGTGAGACCACTCACCTTCTGCCTTGTAGGAAGCCCAGCCTGAAGATATGCACAACGCAGGATTGCCAGCCCTGCAAGGACACCTGCCCTGAAAAAAAGCATGAGGCCAAGAGCCTCCCACCGTGCGTATCCAAGTATCCAGAGCTGAAAACACTCAGGTTCCCACCATGTGGGGTCAAGAACACGTCCTCGTGCATAGACGAATGCAGGTCACAGAAGATATCCAAATGCTCAGCACAGCAGCACAGCAGGGAGTCTCGGTCCCTGCAGGGGATGACCAGCAGCTATTCCCCACCACTGCAGGGAGTCAGTGAGTGTCCCCCTCAGCCATGCATAATGCAGCCTTTCCCACATGAGCATGTGAGCAAGTTGCCCCCACAGAATTGCATTAAGGGCTACCCAACACAGGAACATATCACATCCTCGCAGCAGTGTGTAACCAAGTGCCTGCCACTGCCACATGTGACCAAGTGCCCACCACCACCACAGGTGATCAAGTGCCCACTGCCACAGGTGACAAAGTGCCCGCCACTACCGCACGTGGCCAAGTGCCCGCCGCCGCCACCACAGGTGATCAAGTGTCCACAACTGCCACCACAGGTGACCAAATGCCCGCCACACGTGACCAAGTGCCCGCCACCACAACAGATGACCAAGTGCTCCCGTGGGCAGGGAATAAAGGAGAGCTCCTCACAGAAACATGCAGGCAAATGCTTGCTGTCACAGGAGGGAGTCAAGTACAAGAGCTCATCAACACAAAACCTAAGCAAGTCCAAGTGTCTCTACACACCTACCACCCAGCACTCGCCACTGCATCACACAGGAGGAGTGAAACGTTCATGCCACCACAAGAAGAGTCGCTGTGAATCAAAATGGCTGTGTTAAAGGAGATAAAGAAGTAGTTGTGAAAACAGTAAGCTATGTACCTGAGGTCTGAGGTTATTTCTCTCCCCCTGCTCCAGTTCCTAACACCTAGAGAAGCTTTGCCCTTATTTTTCCCCTTATTGTATCCATATTAAGCTCATAGAGTACATTGCCTTTCTTTTGTGACTACACTTCAGTTATTCCTGCAAGAGAAAATATGTTAGTGAGAAGTTAAATAACTGAGCAGGTGCTCAGACTTTGAACTTACTGATACAACCCTGTTACAGTGTTCACACCGCAAGAGACTTTTAGTGTTACTGGATCAACTATGATTGCTGGTACCAGTCTGATTAAATCTCAGGTTGTAGCTGGATTCCTGCTCTCTGTCTGATTTATTTTCAATTTTAAAAACTGTTTCTAATACTTACTACCAGATAAAATTATTCCCTGTTGTTATATCAGTCTTTTGTGCAAAATAATAGTAATAATGCTTTTAGGACTAGAATGTTTTACCATCTGTGGTAACAGAACTTGGTGTTGAAGGGTTACCCAGAGATGTAGTAAAAGCAGCAGCGCAGAGTGGTATTCAGGAAAAGGATTAACTGAAGTAATGACTCATTCACACTCTTCAGACAGGAGCTTACCACCCATCTGGGCTTAGCTCAGTTGCACCAGCGTCACGGGGAGCACACCCTGTTTGCACAGAGGTCACATAGCAGACTTTTCAGCCCTGCACCCTGGGACAAGGACACACTTCCCCCAGGTGTCCTCTGCTCTGCAGTTTTGTCTCTGGACAAGCCACTGCTGAACGGATCGTGAAATGGGTTATGTGGGACAGTCCATGGCATAGCAGGGTGTAGAGGGGACACCACAAAAGGTCTCTTCTGATGCTGTGACCCTGAGTTGGCCCTGTCTGCACCAGATGGGTGGTCAGCATCAATAGCCTGTGGTTACAAAATTGCAGCCAGAGGGAAAACTAACTTTCAACTCCAGCTGTTCCTTGACAGCAACATTTTTGTAGACAGCAAGAAATAATGACCATGCTTAATCAATATTTTGATCTCCTAGGTATAAATACAAAAGGGGCAAAGTCCCAAGGCATGTTTCATTGCATACCTGCCCTACACCATGGTCTCTCCCAGGGGTGCTCCTGGGGCAGCACTGGGGAAGCAGAAGCTCTCTGCCACCATCTAAAGGCACAGTGAGAGATCCAGCAGCTGCTCCTACCTCTGCTTCACTGCCTTGCTCTGCTCAGCCAGTTTGCTGGGCAAATCCCAGCAGGAAAACCTCCTCCTGTCTCTGCAGCTTCCTCTGCAGCACCCCAAACAGACCAAGCAGGATTTCCATAGACTTCCTTTTCTAACAAAGTGATAGATTTGCCTGTAAAAAATGAGATTGATGCTACCAGCACTCCTCCAAGTTTAGGAGGAGGCTTGCAGGCCATGGGGAGAGACAATTCATTTTAAGTTCTGGTAAATCACTAACTTTGAGGAATTCAAAGAAAAAGAGAAGAACAGCATGAGCAAGTAGCTCTCTCCTGCCTGCCTTACATGGGATCAATCCCATACAATCCTTAGTGGCCCAAAAGGTGACGCGAGGCAATGCTGCATCCTTGTGGCAGTGAAAGCAAATCACAGGCTGAACAAGAGCATAACCAAGCAGTCAGAGAACAGTCTTTATTCCCCTCTAGCTGGAACTCAGGATGCCACATCCAGATATCCACATCTGGTTTTGAGTGCTCAACACAAGAGCAATGGACAACCAGGAGCAAGGTTGACGGAGGCTGCCAAGGTGGTGAGGGCATTGGGTGCAGGAGGAGGGAGGCTGGGAGAGCTGGAGGTGTTTGTCCTGGAGATGGAAAGACCGGAGTGACAGTTTATTACCTTATCTCCTTCCAGTCTTCTCTTCTGTAAATGGGCATCCTTCAGAGGTTGTGTTTCTTAGCCTTCTGGTCACACATGGGGATTGGAGCCAGACACTCAGCAGCTGGTCAATACCTAGACAGGAGGGAGGATTGCCAAGCAGAATGACATCCTCCAGCTGAAGCTGTGACAACAGTCAGGGAAACAAAGGACAGGAAGAAATAACCAAATGTTTCATTGTGAACGAAAATGGGCACTGTGCAGTCTGCAAAATTCTATTCTTCACCTCCTCCAAGCCACTTACAGGGATGAACCCCATGGTACCTCCAACTAAATACTATAATGGATTTAGAGGAATGAGGTAAAATCCCATAACTAGCAGCAGATACAGCCAATATGACTGCATTATGTCTGTTGATGTCTGCAAACCACTGATCACCTGGTCAATGATTAAGTCAAAGCTGGACAAATTTTACATTCCCGTGTTAATAGAGACAGAAGTGGTAGAATCACATCAACAATTAATTTAGACTATGAAGATATGATATAAAGGGAACCCCACAGCATGTAACAGTATGTTCCATAGAACATTGAACAGTACCAGTAAACAATGTTAAAATAATTATAGTAATTATGAGTGTTGCACACATGGGAAAAATTGTTTGGAAAGTAATTAAGACCTCGTGCACAAAGGTTGTCTCATCTTCCTGGGAGTTTAAGAAAGCATATAAAGATTTCAATGCTCCTCTGGACATTTCTCTTGACTTCTTTCTGGACAGCTGGTAAGTCCCATTTATCCTGGTCTAATTAGTTACATTTAGTAAAATGTTGCTTTAACATGAGCTAGGGTTTAACAGCAACCCACTCTGTGGTTTCTAAAAATATTAATGAGGTTCTTTCTAGAAGAGTTGGCTACATATTATTTAGTTGTGTATTTGTGCTGTGTCCAATCTTAAAAATATCTATGGGGACCAACATTCTTATTTAAAAATTGAAGTGTAATTTTATTATTATGAATTAACTGTGTATAGGTACATGGCATCCAAGATGAAAGACATTTTAAGCTTCATTCAGATAGAGTTTAGATAACATTATTATTAGATTTTCTTCATTAAAAAAATTGGAGAACTGAGATGTTAATATTTGTGAATAAAAACTTTTGGAAAACAAATCAGCAAGATTTAGTTTTCAAAGGGATAAAAAGAGACTAAAATCTTCTTGCCTTCTGCCCTTCCTGCCAGAAGGATCATGTTCACATCCAAAACATGTCTAGAATAAAGAGTTAAGTTCCCTAAGAAGTGATGTCTCCCAGTTTTTGGTTGGTCATTCATGCAGGTCTGTTGATGGTCTGTTCTCTGGGTTAAGACACTTACCATAGCAGTATTATGAAGAATAAACTCTGCAAATACAATTGTTTTCATACTCAATGACTTCAGGGTTTTTCTGATGAGAGTGTCTGATGCTGAATATTGGCAGACATAAAACACTGGACAAAATAGCTAATGGGATCCCCCTTTAAAATTCCCATCATAATCAGTGGACAGAAACAGGCATTTCACGTGACTTATTTAAGCACCTACCTCTGGATGAGCTGGACTGTACTCTAGAAGTGCCTGGGTTTCTCCAGGGACATAAGTAAAGTGGTTACTTTATAGGTAATCATCTACATCACGGAGTTTTTAACTTTAATAGATAAATCGAACAACATGTTTTTTGCAACTAGTTCCAGTTGAATGACCTAAAAGATGGTTTCAGGGTCTAGGCAAAAAGGTAAGAACCAAAAATCTCCATTAAGGTCTTGACTTTGTCACAGATGGTCTCTGCAAACCCTCTGGAGACACCTGAAGTCAAGATTTTCCTAGGTCGGGAATAGCACGCAGAATGGCACCAAAATAAAATCTTTCCACCTCTTGCACACTGGTGCTCAGCTTGCAGAGTCGCAATAATGCTTCTTCCTCCCAGTCCTGTCTGACATGGACTTGTTAGTCTGCATGAACCTCTTGGGACAGAGAATCTAGCCTTGCACTGATACATTGCCCAACACAATCTCAACAGAGGCACAGGAACCCTATTACACATGATTATCCTAATGAGGGCTGGGTATGCTCTATCACTGGGACAAACAAGCAATCCCAGGCAAGGACATTCTCCAGTACAGGGATATCAAGTACCCATTTCTGTATGATCAGTAGCCTCATGGCATCAGCAGCAGTTACGGAGATAGAACTTCTCCAGTTGTTCTTGATGGTTGTCCAGACAGGATGTGTAGATGGGAGAGGAAAAAAGAGGTACTGCAGAGGTGACAGTGACCTGTGGGCAAGAGACGGCAGTGATAAAATGGGATGGAGGTTAGTTAGCCCTGGACATTTTCGGGAACATGGAGGCAGAGTGAAAAGGACTCAGGGTGATGGAGATAAAGGTAAGTAGAGCAAGGGGACAAGCCTGTGAGCTTCATTTCTTGAAATCACACGTTCTTGTTGCCTCTGCTACAACATCTCTGTTACCTGTAAGCCCGTATAACTGAAATACCTGAGCTGCACCACTTGTGCCTTCTCCACCACAGTGTATTCCTAGCCATGTTAAGCTCCTCACCCTTCCTGCCAGGAGAACAGGAGAGAGGAGCAGGAGTCCTTCCTAAGGTGCAGGGGTCTGTGGGATGAAGGGCAGGGTGTGGGGTGAAAGCATTTTGTGACACACTCTTGTGGTCTCCATTCTGTCCTGCAGGTTTGTCACCATTTCTCCCAGATGTCTTCCGGTGGGGCGTGGGACACAGGACAGTGTTCCCAACTCTATGATGTGCAGTGCCCAAAGCCTCTTGCTACCAGCTGCAATGACCCTTGTATTGTATCCTGCGGCACCTCCAGAGTCATTATATACCCCCCTCCCGTCATTGTGACATTCCCAGGGCCAATCCTCAGCACGTGCCCACAGGAGACAATAGTGGGAAGTTCTGCAGTCCTGGAGGGAGGTGCCCCAACCCTGCCAACAACTTTAAGAGCAGAAGTCCTGTGCTCAGAGTCACCTTCAGAGAGATTCATTCCAAAATCCATGCCTCAGTGTGCACCACGGTGCTCCTATGTGTTTTCTTCCCGCTGGATGCATCCTTGCAGTAGACCCAGCTACAGATGCTACCAGCCATCTGAGAACGAGAGGGAAGACAATGCTCCAGAGAAGGAGAATCCAGAAACTGAAAACACAGATCCAGCAAATGAGGACATAGAGATCCCAGAAGCATAACATAGGGGTACCAACCCCCATGACCAAGTCCAAAGGCCTCGCAGACTCCTTCTGCCTCTCTAAAGCAGACTTACCTGTGTCTTCTTCAAATCATGCTTTACCTTAAATTCATAGGTTTTTCCTCAACTATATTCTCAGGCAGGTAATTAGAGTAATAAAGTTCTCCCTGTTCTACCTTGTGTTAACCTGACCTTTGAAACATATAGGATCTGATTCTTGAGAAGAAATTGTTCTTTTTCCATTTGCTTTCCAGAAAAAGGAAGCAGCAGTTGTTTCAAGAACACCACAAAAATGGTCAATTAAGATATGACAAACCCTTTTACTGCTAATGCTAATTAGACTGGTCTTTGCATTTAAGAGAATTAGTCACCAGGAAATTCACTTCTTCCTTTGATAAATATATACAAATATGTGCACACATGTCATTTGTTTCTGGCTTTCAGTTTCACTGTAGGAAAGTAGTGGAAAATAAAACGATTCCCCCTTTAATTTTATTTAAGAAAGGAAAAAACTATTTGATGAAATTATCACTTGTATATAGAAGTCTGAATGCAGTTTATGAGTGGCAGAATCTGCATCTGGAACTGTGCTCTTTTTGCCATTATTTGTTCTATCAGTCTTGTTCTGTCCTTTCCCTTTACATTAAAATTATTCTTCATTATCATGGCAGTTTTCTTGTTGTTTTTTTTTTTTTTTCTCTTCCACTCTTGATTTTCAGGTACCTGCCAGTGAAATTTAGATGGCAAACATACCTGTCAGTCCTACTGACCCATGAAATGAGAAAATAGTCAACGCTCTCGTGCATTCCCCAGCCCTGTTCACAAGACTTCCATTTTCACTTTCATCTCATGGCTTTCACTTGTTCCTCTTCCTGCTACATACAGCTTGTGGTTTTGAGAGTTCGTGGCTTGATGTGTCAGCTGAACAGCAATAAGAAGATGAAAAGGAATGACATTCTGAGAAATGTTCCTTATTACTTACTTTGGTTCAGGAAAAAAAACAGCTACTCCCTGCTCCCCATGACCCTCTGCTCCCACTCCCCATCGAATTCTAAGCTTCTATTCTTCTAAATATTTCCACACATTTTAAGTGTAAGCATTGTCCTTTTGGTCCCAAGAAAAACATTACTACAGTTATGACTGGTTACCTCTGCCAGTGTTTGCAAGCTAAAAGGCCAGTTTAACAGAAGTGAAATAAAATTCACTGGTAAACTTGGCCCTAAAACTGAGATGTGGAACTTGACTAAACTCAAATTACCCATTGTTGGGCTGTTGAGTCTTGAGAGCTACTATTTAACAATTTGCTCTCAGCTGTGGAGGCAGATGCCCATGAACATCAGGATGTGCACCTTATTCTGCAAGCAGCCCATGCAGCCACATTCAGATGCATTTCTTTTCCCAGAGACGACTTCAAGGAGAAAAGGCATAGCAGGGAACTTTACAGCAACATTAAGACATCATATGAAAACATGCTAAGCAGCCTGGAATCCTGCCAGTCTCCCTGGGAAGACAGAGTTTGCCCATCTGTCTGCTGCAGCCCCCCGGGCTTTCACTGTGATCTGCTCACCCAAGTAGCTGCCTCAGGGGTGAGCAGCCCATGTATCCTCCCTGCCTCCCCCTCATAAATCTACTCTTTCTAAAATGAGTCCCCCATATATTCAATGTATATATATTTAAATTCTTCCTTTTACAAGATGGGAAATACTGTAAATCTGCTTGTTTATCTTACAGGTCTTAGCATGTGCCCTACTTTATTGATCCATTATTAAGATGTAATTATTGTATCTTGGAAGACTAGCTTGCAAACTGTCTCAGCGCCACACCCTAGATAAGCCAGGAGGCAAGGCAGAGATATAAGCTTTGTTGATTGCCTGGGTCACGCAAAATTGTTGTGAAAAAATTGGTAACAAGGTCATCAGCAAGGGTGGAGTTCTCAGGAACCTCCAGTCCAAAAGACCCAGTCTTGACTCATCATCTCCACATTATCCAGTCCAAGAGTTCAAGGAGTTTAACAGTAATCTAGTTACACAATGGGATTCAGAAAGTGATACTCACCTGCTGAAAATGATTTGCAAATTATTACTTTTTTTTTTTTTTTTAAAGTACATACCTGAAAACCACTAACTTGGTTCTTCTTGAGAATAAAGCAGTTTGCACAAGATAGTCTGTCTCCCAAGAGTCTTGCTGAGGTTTTTAGGGAAGAGCCATTAGCATTTCAGCCCAGGATCTTTGAGCTTGATCCCTTTTGAGAAATTTATGTGTAGTATCCATACCATACTCCATAGTGCTCTGCTATCTGAAATGGAAGCATGTCATTCTGTGATTCAGGTTCATCCAGTGTATATTAGCACATCACATTTTCAGAGAACCCCCAATATTCTTTACTCACATGCCTAAGCCATATCTCAGGGCTTTTGATTAACAGCCTAGCAAAACCCCCAGTACTTCCGATCTTCCTGCCAATTTACCCCCCCTCTTTGACCTTTCCTTTGTCTGTCATTTAATACCCTCTCACAAACAACAAACACATTTCACCTGTTGCTTTTACACTGCTTGTTTCAAAGCTTTCCACCGATATCACCTTGCACCTGAGAACCCAGCTGTTCCTCCACCTTCCCCTGCTGTTTGAGTCATTGTAAAGGACACCGCATTTCATTGTCATTATAACATCCCACATCATCTTCTCATTGCTCCTTGCAAACCTTCCTTCTCTTTACACCTGCATGGCACAGAAAGTTTTCATCTTATCATGGGATAACTGATGCCCAAAAGCCACCTAACCTGTCTAGGGATACTCTACACATAAGGGTGGATCCAAGACTTAGACACACCTAACTATTATTGGTCTTATTACTTATAACCTGTCATTATAATTCAAATATCACACACAAGCCAAATTTACAATGGGGCCAGGGAGACCAAGGCATGGGACAGACACAGAAGGGGCAGAACTGATCCTGCATGGGATGCCCAGAAAAGGTGCTGGTGCAGAGCTGTTTTTCCTGTTTAAATCCTTTTCAAGTTGTGACATGGGTTATTGACACCAAGAGAGGAGTACACTGGCCTTTGTGGCAGCTTTCTACTCAAGCTGAAGTTTTAGCCTTACTGACCCAAGTTGAAAGAAGCAGTGTGACACAGTTATTTATGGCACTAGAAGAACTGGCACCATAATTCAGATATTTCCACTGGATAGCAGAGCTCTGCTATCCCTTCTCCTTTTGTGACAAGAGCCTACTCTGTCTCTAAACTCAACTATAAATTAATTTAACATGATTCTGTGCCACCAGATCAACACTCTTTTAATCTAATAGCCTTGAAGGAACTAAAAGTCAACTACTGGTTTTTCTTGCTGAGACTAGCAGGCTGAATTAGGTAATGAACCACAATGAAGATTTAATGAATAGCTTTACAATTAATATATTATTAAATTGGATATTGGCACCACACCTCTGTGAATCATGAGGTGATATGGGAATATAGATCTATTCTGGCAATACTAACACATACCATGAGCACTAGTTGGAGGCCTGTATCTAGTGGAGTGCCTCAAGGGTCAGTACTGGGGTTCAAACTGGAACACAAGAGGTTCCACTTAAATTTGAGAAGAAAAAACTTCTCAGTGAGGGTGGCAGAGCCTGGCCCAGGCTGCCCAGGGAGGTTGTGGAGTCTCCTTCTCTGCAGACATTCCAACCCGCCTGGACACCTTCCTGTGTAACCTCATCTGGGTGTTCCTGCTCCGGGGGGATTGCACTGGATGAGGTTTCCAGGTCCCTTCCAATACCTGACATTCTGGGATTCTGTGAAAATATGAATTCACCTTATTAAAGCTGCCAGGGAAAAGCACTGATTACAGAAAGCAAACTGTATAGATGGCCAAGCCAGTGTCATTTTTCTGCAGCATGTGTTAAGCTGTGTTTTGAACAAGTTTTCTTTACAGTGGAAAAACCTCAAAGCCAATGAAGTCCTTATTAACTTTTATAAAATATTTGGTTTGGCAACTCCTTTAATTCCTTCAGGTGTCAATTGCTGTAATTATTAGTTATTTCGCATTCCCTCAAATTATGTGAGTTGTGTTATTCTGCACAGCTTGCTGTCTTAACTCCATTGTTTATGTACACAGGTAATGTGCATTGTCCTCTCCTCATATTGGCCTCCAACAAGCACGCTGGGAAAGGAAAATTCAATTTCTTCATAGTTATTAGTACTTTTCTGTGCTTATTCTGAAGGCACCTGGGAAGCAGATGATTCCTTGAGATAAGGAACTGACGATAAATCATAAAAGCTTGAATGGGTGACTTTCTTTAGCTGAATTTCTAATTGGATTGTTGTACAAAATCCTAGTGCTCACGGGGGAGTTCATAAACTGCTTTGATGTCTTACTTTCTACTTGGGATGTGTTATAGTCATGTAGGACAACATCTGTCCAAAGGACAGTCCCAAGTCATAAACTCCACTCCCAAAACCCCTGGACTGAGTACGCAGTGGCCATGGACACTAGTGGCTCTTTAATGTAAAAAAGATTTCCTACTTTAAAGAGCAAAAATCCACAAGGCCACTGGTTATTATTGCCCGACAAATTAAAAACTGGAATTCTGTGCTGAGTAGCCATGTGTAGTTTACCCATCTCTGAACTACCTTCACAAGTATTCGCAAGTATTTAAGAGAAAACTGACCTCAATTTACTGTGAGATTTTCACTGAAAAGACAAGATGGATGAAGTGCACACATCGTGCTGTGTGGGATTGGAAATTATCTAATAATCAGAAGCTGTTATCAAAACAGCTACAACAAAGCAAGGCATCACCGGGGGAAAACATTCTGTTTCACAAGATGTAGAGAACAGTTGCGCAAAGGTATCTATCTCCCAATTTCTGTTCTCTGTGACAGCATATAAAAGTGCTCATAGCTCGGGTCTCTGTAGCTGCCTCCACTGACTTATTCTTCTTGGTGACTGGGTAAGTCTGATTTAACTTAATCCGTTCATAATTGTAGATCTGGATTTACAAGTAGCATTAATATGAGGTTATATATCCTAAACTATTTTAGGGTAGGACTTTTTTTTTCTGAAAATGTTTTAATTGGAAACTAACTTGCAAATAGGGTGAATACAGGCATCGCCAAATGTGAAGGAAAAAATGAACGGGAGTTTCAAAAATGTAGATGGGAACAATTCCTAGGAATTGGGCATATATCTATGGAGACAGGACACTCCAGAAAACATTGCTGGGATTAGGACAGACTCACAGACAAAAAGTACAGCAAAGGCAATGATGAGAGAAAAGGAAGGAGAGGCGGCGTTCCCAGAACTCATTTGGGAATAGGCTACAGGGCAATGGAGCATTAGAGAGTAGTGGAGTAGACTGGAAGCCTCTACCCAGCAATTCATCTTACTTGATCGGTGACATCTGTAACGCACAAGTCTACTTCAGAGTGGAATGGATTGTGCCTTAGAAAAAGGTGATTATTTTTCATTATTTTTTTGATCACTAACTATTGGTGTAGATGACTTGTACATATGTATCAGCATTGCTCAAAGCATCTACACAACCTGCATTACTATACCACAGTTTCTTCTTTCACTCCTCTGGATGTGATTTTACCAAGCTAGTGCACTCTCTGCCTTTCAGGTTGATTACCTTCTGGAAAGATGTCTTCCTATGGACAGATGCTTAGTGCTCGTTGTGGTCCGCCGTGTGAAGTTACATGCTCACAACCATTTGTCGACAGTAGGAATGAGCCATGTGTCAGCTCATGCGGAGATTCAAGAGCAATTGTGTATGCACCACCTGTTGTTGTGACTTTCCCAGGACCCATTATCAGCTCATGCCCTCAGGAAAGCATTGTGGGAACCGCCATACCTGAAATTGAGGGTCAGATGGGCTCCGGAGGTGGCGGAATGGGCTCTGGAGGTGGTGGAATGGGCTCTGGAGGTGGCGGAATGGGAGAGTGTCCACATGGTGGGGGGAGCTCATGTGGCAGTGGAATCTTCCCTTTAGGAAGCTTTTACCGAAACACATATTTTTCAAGATTTGGTAGATATTATTCCCCCTTTTCTCCCAGAGGATACTATAGGTATCGCTATGGAAACTACGGGCCATTTTAAATCTTTAAGAACGAGTCATGACTGAAAGAATAATCAGATACAAACTAATAGTTGACATATAGACCTGAAAATCAGACACACCAAGCAGTCTCTGCTCCAGCTGATGTCAGTAGGAGCTGGGGTTGCTTGGGATCTTCTTGCGCTATGTTTTGTCTAAGGCTTATGATCCCAATGTTGCCTCACTTTGTCATTTGCTCATGTTATGTTTTGTTCTTTCTGAACCTGAAGAGACTAAGAAACGTAATGGGACCTGACCGTGAAAGTGTCTAGCTGAAAGAAGAATGGATTGTGAGCCCTGTGCTCCTCTGAACACTGATTGATTGTAGTCCTTGTTGAAATGGAAATGACAGTCTTTGTCTATGCATTGCCTCATTCTGCAAGAATGTATTCCACTTCTTGTTTGTATTAAAGCCCTGTTGCATCATAGGACTGTCTTCTGGCATTCATTTCATTGCAATTTCTTAGTTACAAACCACAGAATCACAGAATTACAGTCCACCTCACTACCCGGTCATCCAGACCACACTCCCTCAGTTTAGCTGTGAGGATGCTGTGGGAGACTGTGTCAAATGCCTTACTCAATCCATCTTGTTATGTCCTCATAAAAGTCAATGAGGTTGGTCAAGCACAACTTCCCTTTGTTGAAGCCATGTTGACTGCCCCTAATGACCCTCTTATCCCTGATATGCCTTGAGATGTCACCAAGGAGAAGTCATTCCATCAGTTTCCCAGGGATGGAGGTGAGGCTGACCGGTCTATAGTTACCCGGGTCCTCCCTCCTGCCCTTTTTGAAGACTGGAGTGACAGTCCTCAGGCACCTCTCCTGTTTCCCAAGACTTGGCAAAGATGATGGAGAGCGGTCCAACAATGACCTCAGCCAGCTCCCTCAGCACCCACGGGTGCATCCCATCCGGACCCATGGATTTATGGATGTCCAGATTGCCTAACTGCTCCCTAACCCAGTCCTCATCAACCCAGGCAAACTCCTCCATTGTCCTGCCTTCCTCTGGGGCCTCAGTGGTACCGGGCTCCTCAGGACAGCCTCCGGCAGAGTAGACAGAGACAAAGAAGGCATTCAGTAACTCTGCCTTTTCTGTATCTTCTGTCACCAGGGCACCCACCTTGTTCATCAGTGGCCTACATTGCCTCTGGTGTTAGTTTTATCTGCCACGTACTGGAAAAAGCTCTTCCTGTTGTCCTTGACCCCTCTCACCAGGTTTAATTCTAAGGAGGCCTTAGCTTTCCTAGTTGCCTCCCTACACCCTCTGACAACAACCTGATATTCTCCCCAAGTGGCCAGCCCCTCCTTCCATGATCTAGAAACTCTCCTCTTCCACTTGAGCATACCCAGCAGTTCCCTGTTTAACCACGCAGGTCTCCTGGCTCCCTTCCTTGACTTCCTACATGTCGGGATGCTCTGATCTTGTGCCTGGTAGAAACAGTCCCTGAACACTAACCAACTATCTTGGGCCCCTTTACCTTCAAGAAGCCTTGCCCATGGGATTTCCCCCAGCAATTGCCTGAAAAGGCCAAAGTTTGCCCTGCTGAAATCCAGGGCTGCAATTCTGCTTGCTATCCTGCTCCTACCACATGAGATCCTGAACTCCACCATCTCATGGTCGCTGCAACCAAGGCAGCCCTCAACCTTTACCGCTTCAGCCAGATAAGAGGGTTATTAGGGGCAGTGAGCATGGCTTTACCAAGGGTAAGTCATGCTTGACCAACCTCATCGCCTTTTATAAGAATGTAACAAGGTGGATGGATGATGGCAGAGCGGTGGATGTGGTCTACCTGGACTTCAGTAAAGCCTTTGACACAGTCTCCCACAGCATCCTCACAGCTCAGTTGAGGAGGTGTGGTCTGGACAATAGAGTAGTGAGGTGGGTTGCAAACTGGCTTAGGGAGAGAAGCCAGAGAGTGGTAGTCAATGGTGCGGAGTCTAGTTGGAGGCCAGTATCTAGTGCAGTGCCCCAGGGGTCAGTACTGGGGCCAATATTATTCAATATATTCATTAACGATTTGGGTGAGGGAATTGAGTGTTCTATCAGCAAGTTTGCTGATGACACTAAGCTGGGAGGAGTGGCTGATTTGCCACAGGCTGTGCTGCCATCCAGCGGGACCTGGACAGGCTGGAGAGTTGGGCGGGGAATAACCTAATGAAATTTGACAAGGGCAAGTGTAGAGTCCTGCATCTGGGCAGGAGCAACCGCAGGTTCCAGCATAAGTTGGGAAATGACCTATTAGAGAGCAGTGTAGGGGAAAGGGACCTGGGGGTCCTGGTGGACAACAGGATGACCATGAGCCAGCACTGTGCCCTTGTGGCCAGGAAGGCCCATGACATCCTCGGGTGTATTACAAGGGGGGTGGTTAGTAGATCGAGAGTCCTCCTTCCCCTCTACTCCGCCCTGGTGAGACCCCATCTGGAATATTGTGTCCAGTTCTGGGCCCCTCAGTTCCAGAAGGACAGGGAACTGCTGGAGAGAGTCCAGCGTATGGCAACAAAGATGCTGAAGGGAGTGGAGCATCTCCCTTATGAAGAAAGGCTGAGGGAGCTGGGTCTCTTTAGTTTAGAGAAGAGGAGACTGAGGGGTGACCTTATTAATGTCTATAAATATATAAAGGGTGAGTGCCATGAGGATGGAGCCAGGCTCTTCTCGGTGGCAAACAATGATAGGACAAGGGGTAATGGGATCAAGCTGGAACACAAGAGGTTCCACTTAAATTTGAGAAAAAAACTTCTTCTCAGTGAGGGTGACAGAACACTGGAACAGGCTGCCCAGGGGGGTTGTGGAGTCTCCTTCGCTGGAGACATTCAAAACCTGCCTGGACATGTTCCTGTGCGACCTCACCTGGGCGTTCCTGCTCCAGCAGGGGGATTGGACTAGATGATCTTTTGAGGTCCCTTCCAATCCCAAACATACTGTGATACTGTGTGACCCTCCTTGTTAGTGAGGATGAGGTCCAGCAGTGCACCTCTTCTAGTTGGCTCCTCCACCCTTTGCATCAGAGGGGGCCCGAGGGGTCAAGGTGTCCATCACCTTTTGGGGAGTAACCCCCTGGAGCCTCCCTGAGTGGCACGCCAGGGAGTTACTGCACCAGTCAATTTCCTTTTCACACTCCCTGATGGTTCTCAGCATCTCAATCTCCTCCTCAAGCTTTGCAACCATGTAGAGCAGATCTTGCACCTGCTCACACCTCACACAGGTGGGATGCTGACCATCGTCATCTGGCAGCAGCAGGCTCTGGCACTCCCTGCAGCCAGAAACCTGAATAGACATGGTTCAGGGCAGACAGTCTGTCTGAGTTGCTACAGTCTTCTCGAGACAAGCTCTCCTTCTGGTCAAGACCATGGTTGGCAACAGTATGAGACAGTGGCAATAGGTGAGAGTCTAACTAGCAAAAGGTGACAAGCTCTACAGCCCAGTGCGCGAGTTACCGCCCCGCTGCTGCAGCACAGCGTGGGTGCCACTCACCCGCGGCACAGGCCGAGTGCTCCTTCCAGCGCCTGGTGGCAGCGATAGGCTCCTGCCCTCCCGGAGGCTTTTTCAAGACGAGGGGCGGGGCTGTGATCGGTAACGCCCACTCATGTCAGATGCTCTCGCAAGGGCTGCCGGGGCTGCCGGGTCTCTCGAGAGTGAAAGTGCCCGATTGAGAGAAAAAAACCCAAAAAAAGGCTTCTCTGTGCCTCGAAGATTTCACTGAATCGGGACCCGCCGAGCTGCCCCGATCAGCTGATCTCAGGAGCTGAGACTCCTGGTCCCACTTTGAAAATCTAACTTTTATCTCTTTGGTAAAGCTAAGGTGAAAATGTCAATAACAAAAATGTTAATTGACAGCTTTTCTGAAGATAGAAGAAAAAACCCACTACACAATTTAGAGGATAGTCACATTATTAAGAAATAGCTTAAGTTTCCTATGTTTAAAGAAGTTAAATAATTTTAATCTGTGATTTACTTAATGATTGCAGACAAGAAACTCATCACCCCCAAGCAAAATACTAATACGACTGAGGAAACAGGCTCAATTTGAAAACAATTAGATAATTTGATTGCAATTGTTACATAACTCCGCAGCTAGGAGGTGAGATAATTATGCATCGTCGGGAAGCACAATTCCAGTTCAGTGGCATGAATCCTGAAATGTGTCACAGGGGCAACATTTTCCACGGCTCCAAATTCCTGCTGTCAGCTAAAGGAGCCTGATAGTCTCTCAAAGACTTAAGACAGAGAATTGTCAGCTCATAGCTGGCTTCATGGCAATGTGTTTCATAATCTAAGTGGCTTGTAAGTGAAAAGATGATAAGGAAAACATTAAGCAAACATCCTGATGCAGCATAGATTTAATGATAGGGAAGCAGTACAGGATACATTTGGTGAAGACAGTCACACAAGGCACAAAGGACATTTCCCAGGGCTTTGGGAAGCGATGGATCTCCATGGGTGCCAACAAAGTTGATCACTTGGACATCACTGGCTTGCAGCTTCCCCTGTGAGGTCAGCACAGCCCAGGGCTGCCAAAGCACAGATACTGCCCTTCAGAAAAAGCCAGAGCCACAGCTTCCTCCACCAAACCTCCGGGAACTAGAGTAGCCCCCACCACTCTGAGAGCTGCCCCCTCCAAAGGACCGGCCCCCTCCAAAGGAGCCCCCACCATAGGAGCTGCCTCCTCCAAAGGAGCCCCCGAATCCCCCACCGTGGGAGCTGGAGCCAAAACGGAAGGATCTGCTTCTGTGTGAGCCCCCAAATGAACTGCCTCCTCCATAGGAACCCCCAGAGCCCAAGGAACCACTCCCTCCATATGAGCCCCCCATCCCAAATGAACTGCCTCCTCCATAGGAGCCCCCAGAGCCAAATGAGCCCCCTGATTCAGCAGAGCCTAGTGCCCCTGAAAACCCTCCCCCAATGGGTGTTGGTAGCGAGGTGCCCACAAAGCTCTCCTGAGGACAAGAGGCGAGGATGGGGCCTGGGAAGGTGATGACCACGGGTGGTGGGTAGACCACGGCACGGGAGTCCCCACAGGAGGTGACACAGGGCTGGTTCCAGGCCTGGGCACAGGGCTCTGGGCAGGTGACCTCGCAGGGTCCAGTGCATCTGCTGCTCAAGAGCTGTCCTCCTGAAGACATCTTTTGTGATGCAGGTAAACCTTCAGCAGGAGATAAAGTATAAATGCAATGCCCAAATGTGAGAGGGAATAAAGCTTGCTCTAATGTCTTTCACAAGCATGAAAAAGACATAGAAGAGTGTTTAGACAAATTCAGATTTATCTCTCTCGTGCCTTTTTCTGAACATGCATGCACTAACAGCTGGCAATTCCCAAGGCATTTTCTGCTGCTCTAGAAATGCTGGTAATCATGGAGAGCAAAGTGAAACTCCATGTGCCTTTGGAGGTAGCTCACCTTCTAGTTTTTGTTCGATTATGATAGTCAGATCTGGATCTAGTTGACAATACAGAACTGATCCTTGTGCCTGTGAAAATCCAGTCTTTAAATTCATCAACTGTCTACAAAGGCATACATTTAAATTACTCTAAAATCAGTGGGACCAAAGGCAAATAGCATTGCTTAGCATCACACTTTCTGCAGAAGACTAAGTTCTCAGTCAGATGCTGAAAATATTTTCCTAATGTTCCATATAGAGAATGAAGGAGATCCAACTTACCAGCTCTGAAGAAGTGCAGATGAAGAGCTGTCGTTGATGGAACTGAAGCTTTCAGAGCTCTCTTATATACCTCTTCAGACCACCAGTGGGATGTGAGCCATGCTTTGTGCAAGAGCTTCTTATGCATTGCCAAACTGTGTTTTGCTGCATGGATTATTTCTTTAATTGTTCTAATTGTTCTCTTCAGTGATGTGATCACGACTTAATTCTTAATTGAAAGTCACGTTACAAGCATTACACACCTAATGTTTTGTTTTATTTGATACTCCGACTCTGACAAAGTCATGTAGCAACTGATACTGCCCCTGGCCCTCACTGGACTTGAAACCAGAGTGAGTTTAGATGCATGCAAGGATTGATTATATCAAGCTGATAAACAGGTTTTATACACAATATTCCATTTTTCTTCTTCAAAATCTGGATTGGAAATAGTTGGGTGGTTTACAGAAGTGCTATCGCTTGCCAGTGGTGCTGAAATATGAGAAACAACAGCAATGCCCAGGGTTTGTCATGTATAATAAATTGACATTTCTCAACCCAACTGTAGGAAACCGGGAAGATTCACATTAATGAAGGAGTTAACAAAGAAGTGCTGACTAGCAAAACTGTCAAATCAAGGGCTGCCCACTGATGCCTGACAGGACGTGTTCACATTCTGATGCAAGAACTTAACCATATAAGCTCCCTGTGTCTATTTGCTAATCAAGTTTGAAACCACAAGAAATCTGTGAAATAAATGTTAAACATAGAATGATAAGTGGAAAGGGCTGAAAACCCAACCATTTAGATTCCGATAGGCTGCAGTTGCTTTTCTCTCACAGCTGTGAACCAGTCAAAACCTAGAATTACTTCAGGTTACTTTGATTTAGAAACATCTAATGTTCTCGCTGTGTTTCTGGTTATTGATAAAGGAAATCTTGCTTAGAGAGATCTCTTCCTATTTATACACTTTTAAGTACCAGTCCAGGAATACCACTGTGGCTTTCTTGAAAAAGAAATAGTCCATGCTGTTCTTAAGATAGTGTTATTTTCTTTTAGATTAAATCATCTTTATCCACTCTACATGCGTCCACTCTGTACCCAAAAAGACTTTGTTTTTTCTCAAATGATGCTTTCTGGGCAACAGCAGTGCATCCTGCTAGCATATCACAGGTCTCCTGAAAGGTAATAAAAGGAGAATGATGACAATAAAATTACTTAATGTTCTCACATGGTACTTCCTTGTGCTTGCTTGGATGACAGTGACCATTTGATTAAGCACGTCTGTAAGCAGTTACTTGGGTGGAAGTGAAACAGTCAGAAAAAATGACCCCTCCCTTCTGAGGAGCTGTGATGATTAAATTTGCAGTTTTCCCAGCTCTTTGCAATTCTAAATTTAAATGGAATTCTCTGCAGAACAGAAAATCTTCCTCCTGACAAAACCAAACTGATGTCCTTGGGAAGGTACTTCAGGGAAAGGTTGAGCCTTTACCTCATTAAGCAAATGGAGCTCAATTTACTACCATTGCAATTCAATTGAGGTCAGGAGATGGCACTAGTCATAAAATTAATATAAAAGCTATTTAAGTATTATGGTAAAACAAAGGGTGTGTTGCACACATGGAGCTGATTTACTAATCATTATCATTAACAAAACAATTATTACGATTAGAAGCAGCTTATACAGCAAAATGTTTTGCTGGCTAACTATTATGCCCCATGTAGGAAAGTGTGTTGCATATCCTGGTAGCAGTCTGAAGGGGGTATATAAAACCACTGTGTTTCCTCCACGTTCACCAGCAACTTCTCTTCAGTCTGGTTTTCTCTGTGAGCCTGGTAAGTACTCTTTATGTTCCTTTATATTAGCTGGGATGTTGCTATAGGTGTTTAACTTGGGAATGGATTTTATGTCAGCACTCTGCAATGATCAGCAATATCAGTTTTCTTTTATTTCTTTAGTAGGTAAGACTTTTGTAGCCATGTGGCAGTAACCATTGGTAAATGCAGGTCTTAAAATGTGAGACTGTATTCTTCCAAACCACAAAAAGAGGGTGTCAATTAAATCCTCTTAATTTGATAAGAAGGTTACAACTTAACAATTTATTGCTTGGCATTTATTAAAGTACTTGTGTATAAACACACACACAAGGCAAGAACCACTGTTGATTTCTGTTTATAAGCATGGTGTTTGTCAAACCTTTTTCCAAAAGAACTAAATAGCTGAGATGAACAAATTAGTTTTTTGTCTCTAACAGAAGTAGAGGCTAGTGGTGGAAGACAATAAGATACACTCTAAAAATGAAGATAGGCTAAAAATGCTTTATTAAGGCACATTCCTTACTGACAGCTACACTGAACTGTAAGAGAAGTTGTGTTCGTGTCTGTATTATTTAGCTTTAAGCATGCTGAAGAACATTTCAGATTGCAGTAAACTTAGGTATCTCCATACAAGTAGTTCTCATATTTATAAGAAAATTATTCCTTCTCTCAGGAAATGTACAGCTTTTGTTATCACAGTTGTTGTGTAAAGGTGCAGAACTGCATATACATTTTCCTTTTACTTCTTAAACTGTGCTGTAGGTTTACCTACATCACAAAAGATGTCTTCAGGAGGACAGCTCTTGAGCAGCAGATGCACTGGACCCTGCGAGGTCACCTGCCCAGAGCCCTGTGCCCAGGCCTGGAACCAGCCCTGTGTCACCTCCTGTGGGGACTCCCGTGCCGTGGTCTACCCACCACCCGTGGTCATCACCTTCCCAGGCCCCATCCTCGCCTCTTGTCCTCAGGAGAGCTTTGTGGGCACCTCGCTACCAACACCCATTGGGGGAGGGTTTTCAGGGGCACTAGGCTCTGCTGAATCAGGGGGCTCATTTGGCTCTGGGGGCTCCTATGGAGGAGGCAGTTCATTTGGGATGGGGGGCTCATATGGAGGGAGTGGTTCCTTGGGCTCTGGGGGTTCCTATGGAGGAGGCAGTTCATTTGGGGGCTCACACAGAAGCAGATCCTTCCGTTTTGGCTCCAGCTCCCACGGTGGGGGATTCGGGGGCTCCTTTGGAGGAGGCAGCTCCTATGGTGGGGGCTCCTTTGGAGGGGGCCGGTCCTTTGGAGGGGGCAGCTCTCAGAGTGGTGGGGGCTACTCTAGTTCCCGGAGGTTTGGTGGAGGAAGCTGTGGCTCTGGCTTTTTCTGAAGGGCAGTATCTGTGCTTTGGCAGCCCTGGGCTGTGCTGACCTCACAGGGGAAGCTGCAAGCCAGTGATGTCCAAGTGATCAACTTTGTTGGCACCCATGGAGATCCATCGCTTCCCAAAGCCCTGGGAAATGTCCTTTGTGCCTTGTGTGACTGTCTTCACCAAATGTATCCTGTACTGCTTCCCTGTAATTAAAGCTATGTTGCATTCAGACTGAACCCTTGATTGATCATTTATTTCTTTATTTTTATCTTGTAACTCATGTTTTCAGATAATCTTATGGGTAACATAAGGCATAGGGCAACAAAGATGATCAAGGGAGTGGAGCATCTACCTTATGAGGAAAGGCTGAGGGAGCTGGGGCTCTTTAGCTTGGAGAAGAGGAGACTGAGGGGTGACCTCAATGTTTACAGATATATCAAGGGTGAGTGTCAGGAGGATGGAGCCAGGCTCTTCTTGGTGACAGCCAACGGTAGGACAAGGGGTAATGGGTTCAAACTGGAACACAAGAGGTTCCATTTTAATTTGAGAAGAAACTACTTCTCAGTGAGGGTGGCAGAGCCTGGCCCAGGCTGCCCAGGGAGGTTGTGGAGTCTCCTTCTCTGCAGACATTCCAACCCGCCTGGACACCTTCCTGTGTAACCTCATCTGGGCTTTCCTGCTCTGGGGGGATTGCACTGGATGAGATTTTGAGGTCCCTTCCAATCCCTGACATTATGTGATTCTGTGATTCTGTAATTCAGCTGCAGCCCTAAGAAATCTGTGAGTGTGCTGGAGGAGAATCTGGTCCCTTTATTATGCTGTCGCACTGTGTTTGGGGAGAACATAAATCTCGCATCACATCCACTAGTGTTTGCTTGTAGTATGACCTCATATAGAATCAAACAGGTGAATCAGCTGATGCCTTCCCAGAAATATGACCCAGTGGCAGACATGGTCCTCTTGAAAACCAGAACGTACAATATCAGTTTTAATTAATTGTAGCATAATTATTTCATGTGAAGGGCTCTGATTTTTTAGATTTTTTCCTAAAGAAACACTGTATATTTGGTTTTGTGTGCACACATGCCCTTCAGTTGTCTCTTGACTTAGTGCTTCCTGCTATTCTTTGTTATAAAGATACTTTCCCCTGCCAACATCACTCATCCTTATGTGGTCAGACTACTCTGCTGACTAACATGAAGCACATAGATGTGTTTGTATAAGACCTAAATATGAATAAGAGAATGAAAACATGGAAGTGACAGGTTTTGAGTCTGGCTACTGTTGCCATATTGTACCTTAATTCACAACAGATGTTTTTCATTCTTGCAGAGTTTTTGGTGAGGAAGGGTCTTCTGGACAATATGAAGTCTGAAATCCTTTACCAACATCAATAGCACAATTACTTCCTTATCACTGTTTTTATACATGTAAATAAATAAATACAAGTAAGATAATGAATGCATATATGTATGTGAAAGTTTGGCTGACTCAAAAGCTCCCTCTGCAGCTGCCCTGGGTTAGCAAGCTCATACCAGGAGGGTGAGAGCAGCTCTTCCCACGGTCCTGTATCTGCCATGGGACTTTGTGGGAAATGCCTCTGAGTCAGAAGCATAGCAAAGGATGAATAGCTGAAACTGGAAGTGTCTGGTAGACAGCCAAATACAGGACAAAAGCTACAGGAGGATGCTACCATACAAGTTGTTAGCAAGAGTGAAGGAGGATTCATGGCAATTGCCTGCAGAGCTGGCTCTGCTGAAAGTAGCTGGAGATGAATGCCAGTGACTCCACACTTTATTGAAGCTACCAGAGGTTGATGTGTTGGGCTGCACCTATAAGAAGAGCACATGACAGATGCTATTCAAATCCTCTCTCAACAGCATGTCTCATCTCCCCTGCATAGCTCCAGAACAGTGGGTAAAAATCAGGTGTGTAGCTTCAGCTGAATAGCAGTTCTGATTGTCACCATGACCTTGGGACTTGCCAACCCAAAAGAGGTGTTCATGCACACATTGAACAGTTTCTGGGTTCTCTTCAGAAGGGATAGGCAAGGAAGAAGAGGTGTTGGGGTATCCCTGTATGTTAGGGAGTGGTTTGATTGTCTAGAGTTTAATGATGGTGATAAGGTTGAGTGTTTATGCGTAAGAATCAGGGGGAAGGCCAACAAATCAGATATCCTGGTGGGAATCTGTTATAGACCACCAGATGGGATCTACCTAGGAGTTCTGAGGGAGCTGGCAGAGGTGCTCACCAAGCCACTTCCAACCATTTATCAACAGTCCTGACTAACTGGTGAGGTTCCAGTTAACTGAAAGTTATCAAATGGGACACCCATCTACAAGAAGGGCCACAAGGAGGATCTGGTGAATTACAGGTCTGTCAGTCTGACCTTAGTCCCAGGGAATATTATGGAGCAGATCATGCCAAGAGCCATCACGTGGCACACACAGGACAACCAAGTAATCAGGCCTAGTCAGCATGAGTTTACAAAAGGCAGGTTCTGCCTAATCTGATCTCCTTTTATGACAAGGTGACCCACTTATTGGACGAGGGAAAAGATATGGATGTTGTTTTCCTAGACTTTACTAAAGTCTTTGACCATTTCCCACAGCATTCTCTTGGTGAAACTGGCTGCTCACGGCCTGGACAGGTATAGTCTTTGCTGTATAAAAACTGTCTGGATGGCCAGGCCCAAAGGGTTGTGGTGAATTGAGTCAAATCCAGTTGGTGGCTGGTCACGAGTCCTGTTCCCCAGGGCTTAGCTCTAGGGACAGTTTTGTTTAATATCTTTATCAATGATCTGGAAAAGGGGATCGAGTGCACCCTCAGTAAGTTTTCAGATGACACCAGGTTGGGTGGGAGTGTTGATCTGCCTGAGGGCAGGAGGGCTCTACAGAGAGATCTGGACCAGCTGGATTGATGGGCTGAGGCCAGTTGTCTGAGGCTCAACAAGACTAAGTGCTGGGTCCTGCACTTGGGTTACAACAACCCCACACAGTGCTACAGGCTCAGGGAAGGGCGGCTGGAAAACTGCCTGGTGGAAAAGGGCTTGAGGGTGTTGATTGACAGCAGGCTGAATATGAGCCAGCATGTAGCCAGATGACCACCAACATCCTGGCTTGTATCAGCACCAGAGTGGTCAGCAGGACTAGGGCAGTGGCCACCCCCCTGTCCATTGAGTTGCTGGAGAGAGTTCAGAGAAGTACAATGAAGCTGGTGAAGGGGCTGGAGCACAAGTCTGATGGGAAGCAGCTGAGGGACCTGAGGGGGTTAGCCTGGAGAAAAGGAGGCTGAGGGGAGATCTCATTCTCCAAACCTACCTGGAAAGAGGTGGCAGTATGAAGAGTATTGGTCTCTTCTCACAGGTAACAAGCAACAGGATGCGAGGAAGTGGCCTCCAGCTGTGTCAGGGGAAGCTTAGATGGGATATTTGGAAAAACGTCTTCCTGGAAAGGGTTGTCAAACATTGGAACAGGTTGCCCAGAGAAGTGGTTGAGTCACCATCCCTGGAGGAATTTAAGAGACTTGGAGATGAGTAGGGACATGGTTGAGAGGTGGACTGAACCATGCTAGGTTAACGGTTGGACTCAATGATCTTAAAGATCTTTTCCAACCAAAATGGTTCTATGATTCTATGACTCATTTCCCCTTCATCATTTCCATACATATTCAATGTTTTTCCTTATTATTTTGCAACTTCTATGGTATCAATTACCTCTTGTAAGCAGAGTCATTTTAGAGGATCCCCATAGGCAAGAACACATTGGAAATATTCTGAGGAAATGCTTTCAGATAGTTTTGCAAACACCCACTAATGTTTTATACATGCAAAGTGTTGTGGTGTTATGATGTTAATAACAGGCTTCCAGTATTAAACTCCACAGTATTGAATCATAGCGTCTCTTTAAAATATATGTAAGGGCTAGCCATGTCATTTTCTGAATGAGGCAATGATAAACACCTTGGGAATTTGGTGGGGTTTTTTTGTTGCTGTTGTTTTTTGGTTTGGTTTTTGTTTGGTTGGTTTTTTTTGTTTGTTTGTTTGTTTGTTTTTCCCTATGAAAAGCCAGCTCTGCATTTGTTATCCTAATCATACTATTTAAAACAAGTTGGCCAAATATTCACCTTTCCAAATCAGGGCATATTTGTGATTTAAATAATATTACATCATCTGAGGGGGTTGGGTCTGTGCTTCAAACTTGGCAAGAAATGCTGCTTCATCACAGCAGGTCAAGTTGGGCACAAATCAGTCCTGTAACTCTTAGTCCTCTGCATCACCAAAGCTCTCCTGAGTAATCTTAAATTGTTTTCTCCTCTCTTCCTTGGCTCACTTGCACGTTAAATGCGGAATGATCAGCTCTGGTTCCTTTGCCAGAGCATTGCTCACTTACCCTGAGTTTCCCACAGCACTCTGCTCTACACTCATACGTATTTTCCTGGTGTAGCTGTGACCATAATCACTTGTGAAAGGGACTGGGGGTAGAGTGATTTGTTCCTAACCAGACCGAGCAATTCCTAGATGCCTCTCATCATCTCACTTTAACCAAAATGAGCTTTCTACCCTCATGTTTCTCCCTGGATTTGGCCAGGAATTGTATTGCAGAGAAGGAGACCTCTTGTGCTAAACTGAGGCCACAGATGCTACATCGGGCCCTCGCACAGTGTTATATTCTTGCCTTGGAAAAGAACTGAACACCAAAGGAGGAGCCAGGCCACCACAGGCAATGCCATACTGTGCTAGGAGTGTCTCTCCAAGGCAAGCCTGACACTACAGTCATGCAGTGACTACAGTGTCTGTGAACACGTCCCAACAAGCTTTAAACTGGCAAGCACACTTCCTACTAATACTAGGTTAGGCTCTTATGCATTCTTGGAGGTCATGATGTTAAGCAAGGAAAACAAACTCCTGTTTTCTAATGAACTGCAAGGATGAGTCCTGCAGAGCCTTTGCACAGCTGCTGCACTGCCAGGGCTTCTGTGCAAGCCCGACTTCAGTCCTGTGGGCTGCCTTTGCACTGTCCAGGCTGCAAGAATGGATTTGATGCTTAAAACAATGAAATGAAAGGAATCCGAGGATGGGACTGTGGAAGTCACGTGCTGGTGAGAATAGGGTAATCAACACAAACATCAAGCAAAACAATTACTGTAATTATGTCAAATTTTGTTTGGGGAGTAATGGAGCCTAATGCACAAATATGACGTTATTTTCTTGCATCAGCCTGGTGGTCCAGGCAGGTATATAAAACCATTCATGATTCAGAAACCTTTCAGCAGGTTCTCTTGACTTCTCCTCGGTGAACTGAGTAAGTTGGATTCTGATATAACTTCTTCCTAAAAAAAAATAAGTATAATTTTGAAATATTTCTGTTTACTTCAGGGATAAATTTTGGATTAATATTCTGCAGTTCTGTACAATATTCAGGAGTTAATTTTAATGAAAGTGTAATTTTCCAATTATGCAGTTGGAGGAACTGATGGACTGAGCTTAACAATGTATATCAAATCTAGATAATGTTAAAGACGCTTACTTCCATTACTTTGTAGAAATTTAATGCATATAGCATTTAGGTAACCTTAAAATATCTTAGCCAGCAATATACATCTGGCAGTGTTGCTCTGACTTTGTGGCTTCCAATTTTTATCTAATTTTGGACATCAGTATCATGCTTAAGTATTGAGATAGACTATAAAAATACTTGAGATTCCAAGACAGCTGCAGTCACCTTTCAGACTGGAGCCAGTTATTGGGACACAGCATCTCTGTGGACGTGGCTTTACAGGGTTTCTGGTCTGACTTTGGGAATGCCCCATTTGGGACCCTCTTGGGCACTTGCTGTCAGTCTGAATGGCCAGGGCTTTGCTAAATCGTCTGTCAGTACAGCTATGCAGAAGAAATGGGAACCCAGAAAGTGTCTTTTCAAGGTGTATATCCCTTGGGAAGTTGTTTTGGGTGGTTTTGTTCTGCTTATGCAACGCAGTGGTCTTATGCAAAAGATTCAACAGGCTGCATAAGAATATAGTATCTACTATAAATGTTTTGTGCTGTATGTTGTGTCTGGTCTGGTTTTCAGCTATCCATTTTCTCTGGCTTTTTTTCTGCTGAGGGATTTGCAGGTCAACTGCAGAACACAGAATTAATAGATGTAGTAGAATGAAAGGGTGGGAGCCTGAAGATAATGTCTGGATTAGTGTTTAAGGTCAGGAGAAGTTTAGGTGAATAATGGGTATTTTGGCATTGTGCCTATAAAAACAAAAGAAAAAAAGAAAAACAAAAACAAACAAGAAAAATTGTTTGAATCAAACAGGGCCTCACCCAGGCCCTCTTAATATGCAGCTCAGTTGGACAAAAAATAAGTAACCCCCTTGGCTGAAACCAAAATACATCATTTAGTCTGAAACAACAGATTAACGATCTCCTTCATTTGGTGCTTTGATTTGGAGTCTGGATAAGTTTGAAATGACATCCTGAAATGTAGTTTTGTGACATTTTACAAATTACCTCCCCACCCTTCCGTTTATTTCAAAAGAAACAAAGAAGGTGTAGGATTCAGTCCAGGTTTGTGAATAGTTTTATTCCTTCCGAAATGTAAATGCAGGTGACCTGCTTACAGGTTTTTGCTGTGCTTCAGCTTTTCCCTCATGACCTCACAAAAGACTCTTGGTTGTTTAACTTTCCAATTGACATTGATACTATATTTGCTGTATTAAAGTCACCTGTTACGGACTAACTACACTAAAACCATATTACTTGGTATCCTTATGGGATTGGCTGCCTCATGTACAACATAGGGATTATATGTCCTTTTTTGCCTTTTGTTTGCTTAGCCTAGATAGTATGTAAACTTGGTACAATAAAACCTCTCATGTGTTTTCCATTTCTGCAATGCTTGGTGCTGTGTTACCCTAATTTAACTGAACTCCACCTCTGGAGTCCAAATTACTAGAAGAAAACAGATGTTATTTAAGCAGCAGCCCCAAAGTGGTTGTTTGGTGTCTGCAGGAAAGAATCAGGTTCTGAAAGGTCACAGAGCAGAGCAAAGAAGAGCAGAACAGTATGAGTATCAACAAACTTGTGTTTCTTCAGGGCTCAGATGTTGAGTTTTATATTTGCTCCTTCCCATACCTTGCAGGTCTACATCACAGCTAAAAGATGTCCTGTGATAAAACTGTCTGCGCTGAGCCGTGTTCTGTCCCATGTGATGCGAAATGCCCTGAGCCCCGTGCCACTGCCTGCAATGAGCCCTGCACCATCACCTGCCCAGACTCCCGCGTGATTATATTCCCGCCTCCAGTGGTCGTGACCTTCCCAGGACCCATCCTCACCACCTACCCACAAGAAACCGTCGTGGGCTCCACAGAGTCAGCTGAGCTGGCTGGTGCATTAGAGTCGGGTGTGGCAATAGGGTCAACACAGAAAGGGACTGAGTGCTTGGAGCCCTGCATCGATCGGAGTGTCCCACAGATTGTGGCAAAGTGCGAGCCCCAGTGCGTCCCACAGTGCGCTCCCCAGTGCACTCCCCAGTGTGCTCCCCAGTGCGTGCCGGAGTGTTCCTACACCTATTCCACCCGCTGGGTGCATCCTTGTCAGAGGCCCTTCTGTTAGAAGATCTAATCATCTTAGAACAGAGAATAATCACGGGAAAAGAACAAGCAAAGAAGTGAAAGAATATGGCATGAGATTTACAGGCATGGTTACTGGAGAGGGAAGCAACCCCCAAACCAGGGCCCTACATTTTATTCCTGTAGAATGCTTTAGCTTAGCTCAATGCTTGCTTTATTCTTGTGGCTTTGCATCTTCTGCCTGTGCTTTTAACTTTCTCTACCCAGTTTGACATTGACCATGGCTTTAAAACAAAGCACACATAGGGATTTGAATGTCAGACTCAGCAAGAATGAGGAAAGTGAACATCTTGATGAAATGTGTCACACTGGAATGGGTAATTGGTTTTAGTTCTTCTTGTCTCTAGAAATATGCTCTTCCTAGTCTGCATTATTCTTTCTGCAAATGTTTAGTCCACTTTGCATTTACATTAAAATGCTGCTGCATCAAACCATTTGCCTTCTGAATCTCCTTTTTCCTCTGCTACTTATGTGCCATGTTCTCTTGGTGACACCCTTGTATAGAGGAACAGAAGATAGCCTTGAGACTCCTAGACCACCCAAAACTTGATGCCCAGGTAAAATTAAGGATTTGGTTTTGCTCTGCAGGCACTTGTGCAAAAATGGGATGTCAGCTGCATAATTCAGGTTGCAGTCTGGAAAACAGTGAGCAGAAGTCTGTTTCATAGAGAAATGTGGGTCTGTATTTTATAAGTATACAACTCTAGATTATAGCAAAATGCATATTTTTGAAAAAGCATCCTCTTCCAACTCATAACCAGTCCTATTTGGAGGATATCTTTCCCATAAACAAACTGAGCCAGATTCAAGATATTCTTCATATTTCTGCAACCAAACTTTTCTGGCCTGCTTTTGCAAGGAACTCTATTTCACACGTGAGTGTTAACAGTCAGTGTGTGGACCTGGAGGACCTGGATGTCTTGGTTAAAGACCCAAATATCTACATCTGCCCAGCTGGTGCCACCAGTGTGTCTCTCTAGGCAGACGCCATTTAGGACAGGTGCGTCCTGCTCATACCAAGCAATTTCAGATGCTGTTTTAATACTAAATATTATGTTAATTTCATTCTTCCATAATGGCTACGTACATGTGTTTACTTATTTAAGTCATGGTCTTTTGGTGCCTAGGAAATACTATGTTATTCTTGCAATTATAGCTATCTAGAAATATTCCAAGACTTCCAGAGAACAAAGGGAGTCTGAGTGCTTGACAAACATGCACTGATGTATTACACATGTAAAGTGGTATGTTAATAGAATGTTAATAGTATATTATTTGGGTTACATTCCCAAAGACTCTGTAATAACTGATTTGGAAAAAAGGTCATGATTTTACATGTTTATCTCCATATCTTCTCAGGATTATTTTTTTTTTTCTAGTAAACTGATGGTTTTATTATAAAATTGCTTTTATTTTGTTCTATGACAATAGCTTTCATGTCAATGATCAAGACATAGGGCTGTTTCCAATTGGCCCAAGTTTAAGAGAAGAGCTCGTTAAATACATTTGGATCTCTCAGCCCAGCAGTTCCAGAAGTGCAAAAGCTGGGATTTTTAATATGTAAAAAAATCTGAAGCAATTTTTAAAAGACACTTGGCAAGAGCCAGGAACCCATTTTCCCATGGCTGGGAAGGTCTGATGGAGCAATTAGCAAATGTCTCCATCAGAGGATTTGGAAGTTCCTCTTTGTTTCCAGCTCCCTTCCCAGCCTGAGGGGAAGCTGCTCTGGAGAAGCCTGGTTTCTCCTGCAAGGGCAGGAAAAGGTTGATGGGGCTGCGGGACCCAGCTGGGATGCAGTTCTGGTCACCCAGTTCCATGCTGGGACTGCTGCCCTCCTGTGGAATGAGCTCGGGCTGACTCGGACACTGGTGAGAAGGTAGCTCAGCAGGGAGTGCAAAACCTACCTGCAAGTCTAGATGTGCACTAAAGGCAAGTCCAGGTACATGCTCCTGACCAGGGTCATCATGAACCAGCCACGAATGTGGACTGGATTAGCATCCTGAGCCTTTGCTGCCGATTGCATGGCCAGGAGAGCTGCTGGTACACCATGGCTTCTACAAAGTCTTCATCAATGCCTGTTCACAAAGATCAGCCCAGTGATAAGCCTGTGCCAGTCCCTTAATCTCCTTTTCTGTTTACACTGTGAGACAACTCTAAGTTTGCTGCTTACCCAGCTCTTCTGCTGTTCATCATTTTTTGCCATCACTAATATTTTATGGAAAGCAGGTAGTTATTGTGTCACTTTTTACAGAAAAGATAATTGCTGCCCTAAGTCTAAATGACTTGCTTCCGTGCAATGACTTGGATTAGACTCAGCTGTTGCTATATTTTGAAAGGTCTGATGTAATTATAGTATTTCCTGAACACCACAGTTAAGTTTTAATGTTCGATTGCCCTGACATAAGTGAAATAACAGACAGTTTTGGTCTGTCAGCAAGAAAAATCTAGACAAGGAAAGAAAAAACATGGTTGGGAGGAGAATCGGTTCATATTTCCCATTGATGTTGGGGTACTCAGTAAGTTGCAAACTTTCAAACTAGCTTATTAAATATGAAATCTTTGGAAAATCTGGGCCCTGTGGATCTGTGGGGGGCCCCACAAAAGCCCTGTGGGGTGAGAGAAGAAGCTTTCACTTTCCTGTCACTCCTCTTCAGGGTTACCTGGCTCTGAGCAATGCACTCGATTGCCTGTGCCTATGGTTATTCTTCAGAACAGCTACAATAAAATGCAATACAAATGCCAATACTGTGAATGTATTAAAAAGATTGACAAGTATCAACAATTATTCCATTCGAGCAAGCAACAATTTCAAAACAGTTGTGTTTCACCACACATTTGGGCAGGAACAGTGCTCACAATGCCCTATGTCTCATCAAGATTTAATCTTTGCACATCAATCAGCCCTGCAAATCTTCAAAGCAATACTCTTTAGTTTCCAAAACTTGAGTCAGTAAGACATGCTAATGAACCAAAAGATATAATTTTGCAATGGTAATACATAGGAGGTAGATCCTCCCATGATGCAAGTTACTATTCCCTCCCTGTAATACTTCTATGCCAACTCACAAATGTCAGTTACCAGGCCCTCAAGTGGTATAAGCAATAGATGTATGACAAATAAGAAAGCTAGAGAGACCTAACTTGAAAATATTCTTTAGAACATGCACATCTGGAGCTGAGCACCCTCCAAAATCACATCTAGCCACAACACATCATGTATATGTAGACCCAAGCCTCTTTGTGGATAAAAAAAAAAAAGGCATAGTGTAGTTAATGTGGAAAAGCCAGGATGGTGACAAAGTTCGTGGTGATGGTGGTACACTTCATTGAAAAAGGTCAGGCTGGAGGTCTCTGCCCTGGCATTACTCATCACTGCTCACCATAAAGAATATGTTTCTGCACTGCTCCTGTTTTTCTTTTTGTTAACTAGTTTACTTTCAGTGCGTCAAAACGATCTCTAGATTATGGTGAGTCACTATGGAGATCCCTGAAGAAACATCCTGGGAAAGCCTTGGGCTTGCTCAGAACAGGCATTTCAGGAGGTGTTAACAATGATGGCTCTCTGACCACAGTGGTGGTGATGGTTATTATCATCCTGGTAATCGCTGGAATAAGATGCCACAGTGCTGAGTAATCATTCCTCTCTAAAACGTAACATTGGTGATGCTTCCTCAAGGAGTCTATGACTGAAAGCCTTAGAATTAATGATAGTGTTATGTTAGTTAAACCAAACTTTTTTGACTTTGTTTTGGCAGCTTTTTTTTTTTTTTTGAACTCCATGGGCCAAGCCACCACTGAGGCACCAAGTCAGGAGTGTGGCTGTGGCCAGGAGCCAGCATTGTCATGGAAGCAGTTGAAATGCGTGTAACTTCTGCCTAGAGGGTGCTCCAGCGTTGTACTTTGCTTTTGTCTTGCACATGTGGGGGGGCTGTGGCAGGGCATTTGCTGCTCTGACACTGTTCCTGATGGGCTAGGAAGCCCATTTACCTTCCTGGGAAGGGGATAAGGAATGGGAAAGAGTTGTGAGGCAGTCATAACTGAAGGCTCCTTGTAGTGACAGCTTAGGATCTGTCCCAGAGGTGACTCTCTTCGATTCTAATTGATAGGTGTTTGGAGGACAAAAAATGTATTATCACACATTTCATCAATTCTGGTTCTTAGGCTTTCTTTAGAAGCTTTTGGTGCCACACACAATTGCAGTGTCTAACCCGAGCTTCCTGTCCTTTCCAAGGCACACCGGGGGTTAGGGAAGAAGAACTACTTGGTCTGATCTGAAAGGATGATGCACACATTCCCCATTATAAAACCAAGTTCAGTTGCCCCTGGTAGCAGTCAGCAAACCGTCATCAATTCTGAACTCACCCAGAAAGCTCATCCCTAAAATGGTACTTTTCCACCAGGACCCCCAGGTCCCTGCTCTCAGCTGTCTGTAGAGGCCTCATCAACTTCCTCACCCTGATCTGGGGGCCTGTAATAGACGCCCACAATAGTATCACCCTTGCCACCCTTGCCAGCCCACAGACTCTCAACTCGCTCCTCATCCGTGCCTGGACAATACTCAATACATTGTAGTTGCTCTCTCACTCAGAGGAGCCTTGCTCTCAAATGAAGAAACCCTTCGGCATCATCGTCTAATATTTTTAAGATCAGGAGAGAAGGAAACCAGAAGGCAAATATTGTGATGCAATAGAAGCTTTAATTGAAACAGTACAAGGACTTCATAGCAGCAGAACATGACAATCCAGAGAGAGTACAGAATACATTTTTAAGGTTTGCTGGGCATGTGATTGTCTTCTTTTAGGGCTTCAGTTTGAAATATGATCTTCTGTGTTCATTGAATTTTGCAGCATTTTAGAGTTGAGTTTAGGTTTCACCTGTTTGCTTTTTCAAATTATATATATGTTTGGTTTTTTTTTTAATCCAAGACACTGTGAAACAGGGTACCTCTCAGAACCTAACCAGACCTTCAAGCAGTTTTTTCCACTAGATCTCAAAAGCCATTAAACATCAGTCCATATATCAAGAAAGGTCAAAATAAACAGGATGTAACTTGCACTGATGGTTAGTCTTCTATAAACAGTTTGATTTTAAACTGAGGTCTTTTCTGTATTTGTCATGTAAAAGGCCACTCAAACACAGTGTTGAGATCTTGTTAGCAGATACCTAATCCAACAGGAAAGGAAATATAGTGTCCGGGCTTGTTTCTCAGTGTGGCTGAGCCCAGTACGCTGTCCCTCTGGAAGCCATGCTCTTCTGCTCACTCATGGACTGGACTTTTCTCTGGTCCCTGCTGGGTCCAGCTCTCCGGGGAATCCTTGCATAGCTTAGCAGGGCCCAGAGCTCCCACGACTATAACTTGTGTACCTGCGGGAATAGCAGGGGTAGGAGTACTTGCCACCCAAGGAGGCACCGGCCCCAAAGGACCTCTCATAGCCAAAGGAGCTGCCTATCTCCAGTGGGGCTGAGCTGCCCACAAAGCTCTCCTGAGGGCAGGAGCTGAGGATGGGGCCTGGGAAGACGATGGTCACGGGTGGCGGGTAGACCACGGCACGGGAGTCCCCGCAGGAGGTGACGCAGAGCTCGTTCCAGGCATTGGCGTATGGCGCGGGGCAGCTCACGTCACAGGGCGAGTAATTGCAGATCTGCCTATAGGAAGACATCTTTCTGGCTGGAAGTAAGCCTGAAACAGAGAGGGTGAGGAGAGCATGGGACAATGGCAACAGTGCAGGTGCATTTGCAAAGGTGAGCCCTCTTTTATTGAGACCATATGATATTCAAAAAGTGACTCTTCTATAGATAAGTATAAAGTATGATTGCAATTAATATGCAGAAATTACATAGATAACCTGTTAGAAGTCAGTGAGGCCTCATTAAGGACAAGTGAGGATTAACCCAGCAATATTTATTTAAAACTCTTCCTAAAATTATTGTTTTCATTTGCAAAACACTCCCAGGCATAAATAAAACCATTAAGCATTCTTTCTCTGAAACATGAAAACTGCTTTTTAAGTCCCATGCTCTCCATATAAAACCCATACCCTAGAAAGCCTGCCAAGCTGAAAGAAGTGACCGAATATTTTTTAAGAAAATAACATTCTCCCAAGAATAGGCAAAGACATATTGAGTGCTCAGACATAAATACCTTAAAACTCTTATTAAAGCAGCTATTAAACTCATAGAAAATATTTAACTGAAGTCAAACTTACTCAGTTCACCACCAAAGAGAAGCCGAGAAGAGTGGTTTGAACAGCTCTGTGCTCCCAGTGCTTTTATACAGTTTCTCGGAGCAGCTCCAGGGTCTGAGCCATGCTTCGGGCATGTGGTCCTTCCTAGTTACAAAATAAACTTTTGTGCATTTGTCACATCAATGGGTGGAGGAATCCTTGCATATTGTTTGCTGTTGAGCAATTATTAGTAGATTGGTATCACATCCATGTTGCAGCCTACAGAAATCTTTCATCTCAAAATAGGGACACCCTTAGTTTCTTCCAACTCATTGTAGAAATTAACTTCCTTCTTCCACTTGTCCAAGCTCAAAAGCACATAACACAGAGACAGATCAGTAAAACAGGATTGCTGATTTGACAAAACAGACTCTTTAAAATTTATATTTTTGGAAATAATGTATTGTTTTTGTCATGCTTGGTGAAAAGGTTTTCAAACCTTTAAGGTGCAAAGGGAAACAAAACTTTGAGACCTTTATACCAATTTTGGGAAAATACCGATCTCTCCTTTTATCCCCACTCTCTTTTTCCTCAATAGGTGAAAAAAAAATCTATAGGCTGCAGCCCTTGGGTGCTTCAGTCATGGTGATCATCCTGTTCACAGCTGCAGAGAAGCAGCTGTGTGATATGAAGACCTTTCTGATGTGTCTACAGTCTGTTTTGAAGGGGTGGCGGATGGAGGGGGAATGGGACTTACATGCTGCAGAACTCTTCTTATCCCACTTTGTTCCTGGTGAATATTATTATATATTGCCCTAGTTAAAAACAAAGCAAAACAGGACAAGGAAATTCTTGCTTAGGAATAGCAGGGAGCAGTTAGTCTTACACACAAGTTACTCCAAAATGTACAGCTTCTAACACCACCATTGGTCCTAAACATCAAGTTGAGCCCTTTCAGACAGTGGATCCTGGTCTAGCTATGTACATGAATTTGCAATAAATAACTTTACAACTGTAAAATTGTACCCAGCTCCTCACCCAATTGCCAGATCAGAGTGGTCAAATGCTACGGTCCTCCTTTACCTGGATTTACATTTCATGATCTTAAAGGATTTATTTCTCAAAAATATTGTTTACAGCATTTAGTAACTGGAAAACTGAATTAGATTTCACATGATCATTTCCTCTTGACAGCAAAACTCATTTAAGGAACCATGTCCCTGAATTACTGTGAGCTGAACTTCTGTGGATGTATCAGCTGGTATGGAAATAATAATTTGTCTTTGCTTTTTATTATACACAGAGACATTAACCTGGTCTTGCTCCTGAATCTACTAGGGAAACTACAACTCAGAAAACAGAACACAACATATCGAGTCTAGACCCAGGGAAGAGTAAAGATGTCCTGGTTAAGGTACAGTGATCAGGAGTGGATTTCCAGCATAGCCTTGCCAGGAATTTGGGGAGAGTGTTCCAGATGCCCTCAGTGTCCCCTGTGCATTGGAGTGAGGACATCCTCCCCTCTGCACTTGCTGCAAGAAGCTCTCTCCACTGGGGATAGTAATACTTCCTTTTAACATGCATAAAACCAGTTGTTTTCATTTATTGGTTCCTGAGAGCAGTGACTGTCTCAGCTCTCTATTTCCATAGTATCTGGGCATCAACGACATTTACATAAGCTAAGAGGTAATACAATTGTAATTATAAATAATAATACTAACAAGTACAAGACATGCCTGAGATCTCCTCCCAGAGGCTCACTTAATTGCCAAGAGATGTTTGGTAAATTATTTGGTCTCTGTCTTAATCACCCCTTCCAGAAATTATCAGTAGTAATTTCTCATGTCATGTGGGTGTTACACAGGCTTCCACAGAGCGGCATTCTACCTGCTGAAGAAAATTCTTAATATAGCGTGAAACTGCAAAAAATGAAAGGTTAGCTTGGGGGCAGAGAAATCAGATGAAAATTGGCTGTGGCATACAGGCAAATTACGTGGTGATGTCCGAGATCAGTTTAAACAAAATTAGTTTCATGGGCAAAACCCCAAACCCCAGGAGCTACCAGATCAGTAAGGCAGTAGCAAAGAGTCCTCACACTGGACTCTCCAAGTCTTGCAACACATTCTCCATGGCCCTGCAAAATACCTTTGGAATTATATCCATAAAAAGCCAGATGGATCATAGTCAAGGTTGCCAATGCAACACTAATAGTCATCTGAGTTTGGGTGTACTCTCAAAGGGATGGTGAAGGATGAGGGACGGTGAAGGATGGCTATAATCTGGACATCTACAATTCTTTCTTTTCTGTGTTTACAAGGAGGATACTACCTTATGGAAATGACTGTGAAAAGTGGCCATCTGCAAGTCTTTAAGATGCACACTATACAATACATATCCATGCTGCCACGACACTTGAAGGTCTGAAGATCATGCAGGGCTAAGTTGCAGTTCCTGCTGCCAGAGTGAGCACAGTAGAGTGGCAGAGCAGTGGGCATGGGAAATAATAAACCTCTATTTTTTTGTTTTCAGCACATGCTTTGTGGGCTCAGCATCTTTAGGAGGGCAGGTGTACACCTGGCAGAGGCTTCCTGAGCTAGGAGTGACCAGTCTCCTTCCAAAAGGAAGGCAGTGACAAGATGGTGCCTCACTTGTGGTAATTACTTCTTGTCCAAATCAGGCACTTCTGAATCATCATTTTATTTTCTTTGTTCTCACCCAATAGTTTTCTTCTTCCTCAGACTCCAGAAATGCTCTCAGTTAAGTCCTTGCCTGGAAATCATGTTTGCTTTGTAATCATGATGGTTTCGTTGCTGCCCATTTTAACACTCTCATCCTTATTTCTCAATCTTAGGATTTTCTTTTTATGTCTCAAGAGAATGCAAAATCCTTGTTTTTTCACTGCTTTACACACAACCACTCATTTGTACAACACCCAAATGAATTGGGTAATTTTTATTGTTGATTTCTTGGTGGGATTATTAAAAGACTGAGGCTAAATAATACACTCAGCCACACTTGTTGATTCAGTGGGAGATCTGGGAGGAGCACTGCACACATATCTTCATTTTTCTATCTCCTGCACTGCAACACCGAGTTAAGGATCCTCATTTGGAGAACCATAAGAAACAAAATTGGAAATTGTCCAGCTCCAAGGCACTGACAACCTAAATACGCATCTCCAAGATGTAACAGGAAGAAAAATGACTGTCTACACCACGTGGAAGAAAAACTCATTTACAGAAAATCAAGGCTGTGCAATCAGTACTCAAACACAACTGACACAGACTTTCTGACATGTCTCAGTCCAGAAAAATAATAAGGCAGGGATAGGCTGGCTAACATAGGTTGCTGAGTTTTGATAATATTATCTCTGCACTTCTATTTCCAAATACGGTAAGTAATGAATGTTGATGCATGAAATTTTTAGGATTATTAAAGAGTATTACCTAAGTTAAGGCTGATTATCATGACAATATTTCTGTCTTGGTTCTAAGCCCAGTTACATTAGCTGAGAGCTGGACATGAATTTCCATTTTTCTTGTATAAAAGTTGAGACCTATCATTAAACAGGGCACAATGTTGTACCCCCGTTTTGCAGTGCTCAGTTCTGGAAATTGCAAAAGTGTCTACCATGATGACAATTTCTAGCTAACAGTCCAATGCTGAAGACAAACTTTGAATTTTAAAAGAAGGATTTACAATTGTGTTTCCAAAATCCAATTTTTCTTTCTCTATAAATGAATTGCTAGAAAAAACTTAAACTTTAAACTGAAATAGTAATAAAAGGATCAGACATTCTACTGTGGTTTTGGACAAAAGCCTGAGACCTCTATCTCCATCTCTGACTTAGTATTTATAATACTATGAAAAATAATCAATCACCAATATATGGAAAACTTGTATACTTTGTATATTGGTTAAGTTATATGAAAGCAACATAATTTGGGAAATTAATGTGCATATTCACAACAAATAAGTTGGGTCTCCTTCTATCCCCAATAGAGTTGTAACAAAGATGGAAGTCAGTCACACAGTTTGACCTGCGTGATCTCTATGGTGTATGATGTAGATGTAAAACCATATGAGGAAGAGCTTCTTGTTTAGGAGAAACAATATCCAAAACAATTACCTTGAATGAGTGACATATGCAAAAAAAACCCAACGTATTGGGTAATTTGAGGGACAATGAGTACAAATGAGGACAAGAAGGATTCACCTCCCCTGGGGCAAACTGAGAAACTGTATAAAAGCACCTGTAGCCCAGACTGTCTTTAAACCACTTTGATTCTCATTTCCCTTCTGCTCTTCCACCAGGTAAGTAATTGTTTGTGGGACAGGGGAGGGATTGAACTAATGTATCGGTTGAATTTACTTCTAAGAAATTCAGATAAGGAGCATTGTAAGAACTATTTCAAGATGTGAAACAGTGTAATAGGAAATAGACTAAATAGAGTAAAATGCATTTTGTCTTTCTCACCTGTAACTCTAAATAGATTTACCTGTGGCACTGGCCCTCTGATTGTGTTCCTTTGCTGACACTGGATTGAAAAAACGAGGGCTCCACTTTGCAGATGCACCTGAGCTGTTGCCGTTGACCCATGCTCTCCTCACCCTCTCTGTTTCAGGCTTACTTCCAGACAGAAGGATGTCTTCCTACAGGCAGATCTGCAACTATGGCAGCTACTCGCCCTGTGACGTGAGCTGCCCCGCGCCATACGCCAATGCCTGGAACGAGCCCTGCGTCACCTCCTGCGGGGACTCCCGTGCCGTGGTCTACCCGCCACCCGTGACCATCGTCTTCCCGGGCCCCATCCTCAGCTCCTGCCCTCAGGAGAGCTTTGTGGGCACTTCAGCCCCACTGGAGTTCGGCAGCTCCTTTGGGTCCCGTGCCTCCCTGGGTGGCAAGTACTCCTACTCCTGCTATTCCCGCAGGTGTGGGATATCCTGCCCTGCTAAGCCCTGCAAGGAGCAAGACCAAATTCGCAAGCTATGAGTGAGCAGAGGTGCATGGCTTCCGATGGGCAGTGAGAATTGTCTGAAGCTGGGCATGCTCATCCATCCTCAGAAAGAAGCCCAGACACTGTATTTCCCATTTGTATCAGATCTCTGCTCACAGTATTCTGCCTCTGTGTTCACCTTCTTTTTACTTTGCTGTTGTGCAAGTTTAACTTAATTCCTCTGTGTTGTTCCCTGCAGTATTGCTGTGGTCAGATAAATTCCATTTGTCAGTTCCAATAAAATCCTTTCTGCATCACAATATCATGGGTTTTGCTTTTATTTCTGTGATTTCTCAAATTATAGCCCACTGATGCTAAAATAATCCTTGATGACTAGTCTCTTGCATTACTTAAGGTGTTCAAAGGAAATCCCAGGTCTTGTTGTAGATCCTGAATGTTTCATAGCCATGGATTTTATACAAATATCACGTTTTTGCTGTGTTTGATAGCCTTGGAAGCCAAAAGAAAACCTGATGCAGGCGTTTACATAGTGAACATCACCTTGGCCCCCTATTTCCTGCATTCTGGTGGTGTTAATGCAGCTGTCCCTGTGAGCATGATGAGCCTCAATACTTTGCAAGCCACTGAGGCACCTGGAGAGCCCTTCTTAGCCCTTCTGGCAACAGTTACATCCAAGCCACCATACCATTTGTCCTAGAACACCCCATAAGGACATGGGAAAGCAAAGGAAATGAGAGTCAGGCACAGCTACTAAAAAATCGGGGCAAGAGGATCCTGGAAGGCACAGGCATACTTCATGATTGAGTGTGTAGCAAAAGGATGTCTATTCACTCCTTGCCACGACAAGCTCACGAAGGCATTTTCCCTGAAACAGAGTAATAAATGCATCATGAGATGGTCAAAGGATTATCAACTTTTCTCACTCCTGAAATGACAGTCAAAATCTCTGATGGTCTGACTTGTACAGACTTGAAAATGCTGTTTTCCACATGCTGAAGTGCATGAACTCCTGGCACAGCCAGGCTTAGCTAACCACATTGTTGCCACACTTTTCAGTCAAGGCAAGAACACGGGCTGATCGGGGGCAGCTCGGCGGGTTCAGCGGATTCAGCGAAATCTTCGAGGCACAGAGAAGCCTTTTTTTGGGTTTTTTTCTCTCAATCGGGCACTTTCACTCTCGAGAGACCCGGCAGCCCTTGCGAGAGCAGCTGACATGAGTGGGCGTTACCGATCACACCCCCGCCCCTCGTCTTGAAAAAGCCTCCGGGAGGGCAGGAGCCCATCGCTGCCACCAGGGTGATGAGTTTCTTGTCTGCAATCATTAAGTAAATCACAGATTAAAATTATTTAACTTCTTTAAACATAGGAAACTTAAGCTATTTCTTAATAATGTGACTATCCTCTAAATTGTGTAGTGGGTTTTTTCTTCTATCTTCAGAAAAGCTGTCAATTAACATTTTTGTTATTGACATTTTCACCTTAGCTTTACCAAAGAGATAAAAGTTAGATTTTCAAAGTGGGACCAGGAGTCTCAGCTCCTGAGATCAGCTGATCAGGGCAGCTCGGCGGGTCCCGATTCAGTGAAATCTTCGAGGCACAGAGAAGCCTTTTTTGGGTTTTTTTCTCTCAATCGGGCACTTTCACTCTCGAGAGACCCGGCAGCCCTTGCGAGAGCATCTGACATGAGTGGGCGTTACCGATCACAGCCCCGCCCCTCGTCTTGAAAAAGCCTCCGGGAGGGCAGGAGCCCATCGCTGCCACCAGGCGCTGGAAGGAGCACTCGGCCCGTGCCGCGGGTGAGTGGCACCCACGCCGTGCTGCAGCAGCGGGGCGGTAACTCGCGCACTGGGGTGTAGAGCTTGTCACCTTTTGCTAGTTAGACTCTCACCTATTGCCACTGTCTCATACTGTTGCCAACCATGGTCTTGACCAGAAGGAGAGCTTGTCTCAAGAAGACTGTAGCAACTCAGACAGACTGTCTGCCCCAACCATGTCTATTCAGGTTTCTGGCTGCAGGGAGTGCCAGAGCCTGCTGCTGCCAGATGACGATGGTCAGCATCCCACCTGTGTGAGGTGTGAGCAGGTGCAAGATCTGCTCAGCATGGTCACAAAGCTTAAGGAGGAGATTGAGATGCTGAGGATAATCAGGGAGTGTGAAAAGGAAAAAACTGGTGGAGTAACTCCATGGCGTGCCACTCAGAGAGGCTCCAGGGGGTTACTCCCCAAAAGGTGATGAACCCCTTGCCCTGTCGGGCAGAGGGAGAAGACCTGAGACAGCCCCTGCCCTGTCGCTGTTGGGCAGAGGTAGGGGACAGAAAAGATTATGAGGGTTGGAAGCAGGTTCCAGTTTGGGGCCGTGGGCAACCCCCTTCCCCACCTGCTTTGCTTCCCCAGGTGCCCCTCTGTAATAGGTTTGAGGCCCTGGATCTTGAAGAGGAGGTAGGGGAGGATGTGGTGCAAGGCCCACCTATGAGGTCACATAGAAAGAGGCAGTTGACCCCACACCTCAACACCACCTTGTAGGTCAGTTAGTAGGTCGAGAGAGGTTCTCCTTCCCCTCTACTCTGGTGAGACCACATCTGGAATTTTGTGTCCAATTTTGGGCCCCTCAGTTCCAGAAGGACAGGGAACTGCTGGAAGGAGTCCAGCGCAAGGCAAACAAAGATGATGAAGGGAGTGGAGCATTTCCCTTATGAGGAAAGGCTGAGGGAGCTGGGGCTCTGGAGCTTGGAGAAGGAGACTGATGGGTGACCTCATTAATGTTTACAGATATATCAAGGGTGAGCGCCATGAGGATGGAGCCAGGCTCTTCTCAGTGACAATCAATGATAGGACAAGGGGTAATGGGTTCAAACTGGAACACAAAAGGTTCCACTTAAATTTGAGAAGAAACTTCTTCTCAGTGAGGTTGCCAGAGCCTGGAACAGGCTGCCCAGGGAGGTTGTGGAGTCTCCTTCGCTGGAGACATTCAAAACCTGCCTGGACACCTTCCTGTGTAACCTCATCTGGGTGTTCCTGCTCCGGGGGGGATTGCACTGGAGGAGATTTTGAGGTCCCTTCCAATCCCTGACATTCTGGGATTCTGTAAGGCAGTTTCATGGGCTCAGAAAATTAGATATGAAAGTACAGATAAGGAAAGTGGATTCAAGCTTCCTGTATTTCAGACTGGGGTTTCATCACTAGTTAATTTTTAGTCTTTGGGAAGTTCTCTCTGCTGCTGTGCACTATGTAATATTCTGTCTTTACTTCTCTGTGTTGTATAGAATTATAGCACAATCTAATATTCCCTTTTTATTTCTTTATTTTAGGTGAAATTACCATAGTTTTGGTAAAAAACAATGGAAAGGCAGGGGTAGTAGGAACAAGCTATTAACATCCTTTTGGATTGGCAATTTAGTACTTAACACTGGTCTTGAAGGTTTTATATAAGGGTTGGGCAGTTTGTTAACACCTGGTTCCTTGTAAAGATTAAATCAGACAAATAGGCAAGCTCTGCATGTTGTAAGCAAAGTTTCCTGATGAATTAATCCATAGACATCATACAAACACAGTCTGAGGGAGCTTAACAATCATCTATAGATCACTAAGATAAGGGGATAGGTTAGTTCAATTGGTTTGCAGAGGCTGCATTACCCCCAAACAGAGAAGAAAGCAAACAGGTGAATGTTACTTGGATGCAATCATAAGTGTTTATTGGGAGTAAAAATGTACATTTTAAGCAAAGGAAAAATGCAAGATGGACTTCAGTATTTGAAAAAAAAGGTTAACTTAAAAATCTGCAGCAACCTGTTTTCAGCACATTGTTCTTTCTTCTTGGTTCAAGTTTCAAATGGACTGGACAAATCATAGTGTGTGGTGACAACTACGGATTTTTAGCATTAAACATGTGGGTATCAAAACAAAAAACTACCAAAGAAAAAAATACATGGTCCCAAAAATTCGAAACATACATAGACCAGTTTCTAGTGGTACTTGCGCTTTAGTGCTCTGACAGTGAGAAACAGATTTTGCATAGTCAATAATTTGGTTTCTAAGAAGGAAAAGGATACATTTTGAGGAAATTGACATTAAAAGTAAATGGAGCAGTAGAAGGACAAGCAGAAGAGCAGTTCCCATGGGTGCCAAATAACACCCATAGGTTCCTACTGCTTCACGGAGCTGTGTTCCTCAGTTCAGCTGCACATCCAGTTGCCCTGTTGTTTCTTCTGCTGTGCACACATTCTGCCATGTTTAGCATGGCCCACGGCCCCCGTAGCGCTGGCTGAATGAGGAGAAGGAGTCCCCATAGACAAGGGAGCCCTGCAGGCCCCTGGGGCAGCCCAGCCCCAGTGGGGCTGAGCTGCCCACAAAGCTCTCCTGAGGACAGGAGCTGAGAATGGGGCCTGGGAAGACGATGGTCACAGGTGGTGGGTAGACCACAGCACAGGAGTCCCGGCAGGAGGTGACACAGGGCTGGTTCCAGGTGTCAGCGATGGGCTGTGGACAGACTGGCTCATAGGATGCAGAGCAGCGGGAGCTGAGCTGCTGGCTGGAGAAGGACATCCTTTGGGCAGGGAGATGAACCTGCAACACACCATGAAGCCCATGACAACCCTCTGCACAGACCACCCTGCTCCACCTCAACAGCAGCAGGGAGGGCACAGGCTGTGCCGTGCAGAGGTGCTCTGCTATGGCTCAGGTACTTTTTTTCCCTCTCTCTTGCACCTTCCCTGCCCTCCTTCTTCCCTCACAGGCAGCTCCTCTGCCCTTTCCCAGCCCAAGCCAGCTGAGAAGCTGTGCCCAAGTGCACTGGTCACTTTACCCTGAGGTCAAAGGTAAAAGCACCTGGACTGAACCCCATCTTGGCCAAATCCCTGTGATCTGTCATGCAGCTGCACTGCAGGTTGGAGAGACCTGCAGTTGCCCCATTTGCAACGGAGAATATCAAGGAAATGATCTTCACGCAAAGTTAGGCACTCTCCCTGTTGTAGCTCAGAGTGCGTGTGCAGGAATCAGCTGAAAATGTCACAAACCCACCATACCTAAACATAAAAAAGGTAGTGAAGAGATCAGACTTACTTGGATCAATGAGAAGGAGAAGCAAGGACCTGTGATCTGATAATCTCTGAGCCAGAGGCACTTATATATCATCTCTGGGATTGCCTGTGGGGGTTGAGACATCCTTTGTGTTTCAGGTTGGTTTTGTTACAAAACACAACACAATGCATGTCACTCTTCAGGGTTCTATGATTGTTATGTTCATATTTGGACAGTTATCAGTTTCTTTCAACACCCTCTAGTTCTTCCTTAAACTTTTTGAAGCAGTTTCACTTCCTGCAGCATTTTGCTGATTTTACAAATATTACAAAAATGTTGGAAAACTACTTTATTTACGCAATTGCTCCACATACCTGGTATTTTTCAGGCACTCCTTAGTATCACAAGTAGTGCAATGCACTGTGTGCTGATTTTCTTCTCTAAATCCATGCATCCAACTTCCAATATATGCATAAAAAACATTAAGACAAGGATCTGGATACCACTTGGTGGGTCTTTAAAATTATAAAAGTAAAGCATGTGACTATAACCCTGAACATCATAAGTCAAAAGAATTAATTTTGGATGTCAGCAGTATTTATACTAGTTTGTAGCTTCCTTTGCCCTCTCAGGAGGGCAGGATGGTTAGAAGAGTGATGCATCTCCAAGAATTCTGTGATTCACCTGTAGGTATCTGTAGGTATCTGTTGTCATTGTCATCATTGTCATCAGCTGCTTTCAGACAAAGTGAAACCAGGTGTGGTTGGGGCAGGAGGAGCAGACTGGGTACGTTGTTTCCCCATAATTTCTTCTTCTCTTTGATTCTATTCTTGTTTATGTGAATCCTCTACCGTAAACTATGAGTATCTCAAAGGGTGCGGCATTGCAGGCATTGCTGTGAAACAACACTGAGAGAAATCCCAAGGTGGGCTGGGAAAAGAGGCTTCCTCAGCCTTCTTGCATGGGTCACCTGTACAAAGTTGCACTGCAGTATTGGTAATAGTTACCAAATGCCAACAGACAAAGTGGAATATAATTAACATTTTGGAACGGAAGTCTCAAGGTTACTCAAAACCAGGCATTCAGCCTCAGATTTTCTGGAAGGGGATGTTTTTTTAGATGGGAAGAACTCATCTTCTTAATGACTTTTAAGCAGGAGGAGCCTGCATAATGACTGCCATTTGCACAAAAGCTATTTCATACTGGATAAACATGTTTTGTAACCCTCCCAATTAGGCGTGAAATTTCTTCCAGGACAGGTGTGGTTACAGTGCATATTTTCTGCATGCTAGCAAAGAAAGTTAAACACAGGAGTAACTCTGAAGTCTCACTACTTGTCCAAGGCTCCAATTTAATTACATCTCCATACATTGATTTTACGATATTTTTCACTGTTTAAAAATAGCATCTAACAACCTGTGGGTAGAACTTCCCTTTGAATAGTCAATAGGAACTTTTAACTGAATGGCAAATCTTCACTGAAATTCTGTGAATTATTTGAACATTCCCATTAATATCTTTAAATTCTTGGCAGCCCCAGTTAAAATAAATAAAAGAATAATTTTTATTTCTTCCCTGCAGTGCAACACATATCATTCAAGCCAAATATTTTTGTCCATCTCAGGTTTACACCAAAGTTCCAGGCTACTTACAGGTGACCATGGATACTGGGCATGCTCAGCACTTCTCTTTGTTCAATAGCAACTTGGTTCCAGGCTGTTCTGTATTTCTTATAGAACTGTTTTTCTAGTGACGCGATTTGCATACAACTAGCATAGCTACAAAAAGGCATTCACCCTGTTCTATGCTAGCAATGCCAAACAGGACCCTGGTGGACCAGATATCAGACACTGCTCAGCACTTCTGCTCTTCCCTGTGTGAAGCTGTTGTTCCTAGGAATATCAGCCATGCACTGGTAAACTTCACAGTGCTTGAGCAGACTAATTCTCATGCTGCAGTAATCTGTCTGGGCAGGATCAAGCATGTGATAATAACTTCAAAGGGTTTGGAGGTGTGACTTGACTTGTAAAATTAACTGAAATTAGTTGAGGCTGCTATGAGATAGCCAGGCAACACTTCTTTCTTGTTAGGATGTGTCTGAAGGCTTTGTGTTGTTTTCATGCCTCTGACTCCAGTGTACTGCATTCTTAGAGTCACGAGGATGCTGTCAGAAAACCAGTGCTTATTTGTGCAGGTATACAGAGCACTAAAGCAACCAGGTCAGGTATTTTCAAGACACACCACTATAGTGTTAATCACTACAGAAGTCCTCTTCAAGGTTTTTTTTTTCATCCTACATAGACCAATAAAATCACACCAGTCATCTTGTCAGTTCATCTTGCTGCACCTCTTCACTGTTTCTCATGCTGCAGTAAAAGGCTGCAGTCAGGCATCCTTCCATGTGTATGTTGTTAGCATACCTGGACAAAGCTGCTCCACCTATGTACTTGTTATACAACAGAAAAGACACAGGTGGGAGCCAGAATTTAGAGCCCAGACTACAAATAGATCACTGTGGTATGATGTGCTAATTGATTGATGGACTCCAGTGACTTTGAATGGTGCTTGAAGACATAACACTCCTCAACACCATTGTTCGGCAAAGTGATCTGCAGAGAGTGTTCCTTGGAAAGCAGGAACTGCAAAATTTGTATTGCTGATTCTCATCTCCCAGCCTGAATTTACATGTTATGACCATGGAGCAGGGAAAACACCAAAGGACAGTTCTTTAATTGTTCTGTACTGCTCCTAACCATCAACCATCTGCCACTTCCGCAAGTGCACAGCAGGCCAAACTTGGACTACACTTTCATGTAAGTATAATCACAAATAAACACAGTAGAAGATAAGAAAACTAATTTCACTGGCAGACCAAATGCATCTCAGGTCATACAGAATGCAGATATGAGATGGGAGAAACAGCGGCTGCTGTTTGTCATGATAATCTGGAAGCAGTGCTGAGACCCAGTGGTTTGCTGGCCACTGCATCACAGGGACCACATCTGACTGTGAGGTCTCTCACAGTTCTTGTTCAGCCATTGGAAATCGGGGCTATTGACAGCACAGCAACTCAGACTCCTCTTCCTCCTGTCAGTGAAACAAGTAATACAGAGAACAAAGGCAAAACCAAACGAAATTCCACTGTCACATCTTGAACTATAGAGGTCGCTACACTCGCTCTTGTCAAAATGTGCCCTGAGCATGTATTTATATCCTAGTACAAGGTAACACTGTTGGTAAATGAGATGCAATCAGAAGTTGATTCATAAAGACGTTGTAAATACAGCCTGAAGAATATGTCCACCCCATGCACTAAATTACAGTTCAAGACAGATACCTGTGGGAGTTAAGCCTTTCATGTCTGATTTAAATAGGTGGATTCACTAAATAGTCACTATTAGAGCCTAATGGTTTTTTTTATGTGGTTCAGAGTCACACCACTAGTAAATAGCCTGCAGGCACAACGGCTCAACATAACAGAACCAGAAACAGACCCTGCTGAATGCCAGCTTCCTTTCAATGTTTGATTCTGCAGAAATTAGCAAAGCGACTACTCGCAGTCAGACTTTTACCAGTTTTGCAATTGGAGGATCTGAACTTGAATGTTTCAGATGTTTTAAATACAATGCTCTATCAGAGAAACCTGAAGAAAGGCTTTTGTAAGATCATCCTTATTTTTTACTTAGAAAACAAATTATATAATAAACAATGTCTTGAATCTTTAGGTTGCTGGGTTTTTTTGGAAGTGTCAGGTTGGATGAGGTTCTGAGCAACCTCATCTAGTGGAAGATGACTCTACCCATAGCAGAGGGTTGGACTAGATGATCTTTTGAGGTCCCTTCCAGGCCCTAACATTCTGTGATTTTGGACACAGCAGGAGCAGAGCTGGTGTCTCAGCTGAGGCTGGATTTAAAGCAGATCATGGGGCAAAGGGCAGCAGCTGAGGGCCTCAGGTGGGAGGAATGCTCCTGAGTGGGAAGGGATTTCAGTAGGTGGTGAGGGAATGGTCAAAGAATATTGGCATGGATCTGTAGAAAGGGTTAGAGGAGCTGCAACAAGGGAAAGAGCTCTTCAGAGGTGTGCGCAATGTCTAATGGACGTCTTAGATGAGGAATGTCATGGGCGAGGCTGGAAGTTGGAACTACTGAAAATGGGAATTTCTGTTGTGAGGTTTTTCAATGCAGGAGAAATTGAAAAACACAACAGCAGCATTGAGGGTATGTATACAGGATTATGATTTTTTTCTACCTTTCTGTCTTTTAAGCTTTCCAGGCACAGGTACAGCAGGTACTGTCACAGCAGCTGCAGGCCCTGCTAAATCCTACAGAAATATTCTCTAACTAAAGAATGAATGGTAAATGCATGACACAATCTTGATACTCAACTGAGCTCCTGAATAAGAGGCAGAGCATCAAAGGCTTCCACTTAATACTGTGGAGCCAGAGTAGCTCCATATGTTACATTTCTCATTTCCTTATCCATTTGTTTAATCTTCTTTTCCTTGCCCATGCCAGTGGCTAAATGTGTAACTCCACCATGGTCCCAGAGGCCACTTGCTTCTTCCTGAAATGGCCACCACCTGGGTGAAACCTGAAAGAACAGTTCTCCTGAAGACATGGGAACAACCTTGCCTGCCTCATGTGTCCTTCTCCAGTGGGTGTTTTCCATCCCTTGCAATAAAACAGGCCTGTATCCATTCCATCCCTTGCAATAAAACAAGCCTGTATCCATTCCATCCCTTGCAATAAAACAAGCCTGTATCCAACACCTGCCTCTCTGTATTTCCTTTCAAAGCCCTGTGTGGGCTGCAGGACTCCTTCACCCTGCATGTGGACCCCACCAACTGGGCTATGGTGGTCTCTCAGCCCCTGCAAAACCAAGCTGAGCTGCCTTTGGGGACATCCCACGGCACTGGCCATACACAGTCCCGCTGCTAAGAAACCTATCTGCACAGCCTTTCATTGCTGCTGAGTGGAAATTGTCTTCTCAGGCCTCCCCTATGATAATTATTCTAACTGTTAGAGTTCCAAGAGTTAGTCCATCTCTTTTTTCACTAGTTAACTTAGTGCTGGAGTTCCTGTTCATTTTATATCTTCCCAGACAACATATTATCATCAAACTGTGTTCAAAGACAAGGTTAAAAAAAAAATGGCCTGAAGTTCTATCAAAGCATATTCTGAAAAGGAACAATAGGAGGAAGGTAAACAACGGGAAACAATTTTTAAGATATGAATCTCATGAACAAAGATCAAGCACTACCTTTTTTTTTTTTTTTCTTAATCACTGCTGTGATAACAGTTGCCTCAGGGAAGTTTTGGCTGAGTTTGCAAGTCAGCCGGGTGAAGTAAAAAGAATATGAACTAGTAGATTACAGAGGATTTACCTCTTACTTCACCAAGACTCTTTCAAAGAAAATCTCCATGTATGAATGTACAATTTCTTAATCTCAACCCTCTATCAGTGTCATGGAATAGCAAGTCTGATTTTAACAGGTAATTTCACTGCCCCCAGCCCCACAAATATAAGTGGATGTGCCAGATGTCTATGTGTGGTAACTAATAACAAGTTGAAAAGAAAATTAGTCTTGTGAATTGTGCTTTCATTTTAAGAAAATACTTTTTTATGTTTACTAATTAACAAATAATGAGAATACCAAAAAAAAAAAAAAAAGCCATTCATTGAAAAGTTCTCCCCTCTCTGCCTGCTTCACCTTTTCTGTTCCAACACTGCCCGCCTTTGTGGCCCTGGGCTATTTGGGAAAGGTCTGTGGGGGTATGCAAAGGGACTGGGGCTTGAAGGGCCCAGTAGAGTCCAGCCACTGCACGATGAGCACCTGGGGTGTGTGACGAGCACAGATAGCTGATGTGGAGAAGAAAGGCTCCTGCTTTTGTGGCACAAGGAAATGGCTCTCTGTCCCTGCTGCTGCTTTCCATTCTCACATGGCTTGAGGTAAGGATGCTGCTGCTGTGAACTCCCAGTAGCTAAGCAACCAACGTCCTGGTTCGTGCTGCACCAGCCCTGCACCTTCTTGGCTCAGGTACCTCTCCTGTGCTGAGCAAAGCCCTCTTTCCTCACAACCGGTTCAGCTTGGGGCAGTTCCTAGGACAGCTTTGCCAAACACAGATGCCTGCTTTCTTCTCCATTCCTCTTCTGCTTAACTCCAGGATCCTCGCTCTCGTGCACAGGCTCTAAGAGGTACTTCAGTGTAAATCATACATGACCGCAGCCGAACATCTGAGCTCCTACTGCCAACTTTTCCACTGATACTCTTGATGAGGCAGTGCCAGGCAGGTACCTGCCAGCATCCAGTTAGATGCATATTGTGTCAGACAGCAAGTACCTAGCCCAAGATGACAAGATTAGCGAGAGCTATTAGCACTCAGCTAACATGATTACTTAGCTTCTCTTTGGGCTGGATGGCTGTTCAGGGTGAGATCATGACTGATTGCAAAATAGTACCTAGAGATGCCCTTTCTGTCAGTGTCTAGTGATTTATGGGAGTTATAGAAATAGAAGTTTACTTACATTGGTTAGTCAAGAACCAGTCTCAGAAAACCTCTATTTTGTTTTTTCATTAATGGAATTAGCACATAATTTGACAGTACTCTGTTTTATGTCCCGATAAGATGAATCTGAGTGGCATTAAACAGGAGGGAACCAGACTTTAAGACTGGAAAAACAAGGTGGCTTAACTGATGGGAGTAACAGTAACAGTATGAACTTCAGTGATACAGTACAAAGCCAAGTACCTGCTGACTATGGAGGATAGATCTGCTGTAACACAGGCTATAATCAGAAATAAGCTGCAGAAGAGAAAAGGTTCTCTGAGTAGCCCTGAAGAGGTGATGGTAAGGTACAGGGAGACTGCATGCAATGAAAGCATTGTAAATCTCAAATGCCAGAGAATGGTGGTAATATAAGAAGAACTTGTAATGCAAGGGAACACATAATCTGACTTTTACTGCCAACATGGCATTACTTCTCAAAAAGACAGTGTGATTACAAAAAATACAAATAGCACTAATATCAAGTTAATTAATCTCACATGTGCCAGGGTAAGGGGTTAAATAATATTTTGGGATAAGTCCCCTTGAGTAAAGCTAAGCAACAGATGATTTGTGTTTGCTTTTGACCCTGAGAGTGTTACGAAGTCCCTGAATGTGATACAGTAGATTTGTGGAAATACAAAGTTTTGGAGAGTGAGACAGCAGCACCATCCCTTCTTATGGAAAACCGTGAAGAGTAGCTGAGACACAAGTCTGTAATACATTAGTGTTATGGCACATATATGTATTTGTACAACTCTTTATATTTGACTATGAACATATTTAGTAAGGAGGAACCTGTAGTTAACCAGCCTGCTCCAAATTCATTGCAAAGCTTAAGTAACTGAATCACTCCGCTCACAATTAGGGAAAGAAGATTATCCCAGAGATGAGAGATTCTCATCTTCAGCTAGACAATGCGAAATGAGGAATTATGTCTTCACTCCCAGGTAAGCCAAGATGTGTGATAATCCCTGCTGAAATATAAAGACATCAGAATTTGCCCTCCATCTATTACCGGACAAAAAATTGGGAAAAAGATAGAGGGAGACATGACTGGAATGCAGAAGAAAATTTATTATATCCAGAGGATCAGCAGAGAAACCACTGGAGAAAGACACTGAAGGTAGAGGCAGGCAGGTTGTCCCTGGAGGCTTCAAGAGAGCTGTTCCTTCAGGCTTCCTATCCCAGGCGGCAGCCATTGCAGAGAGTAACGAGTGCCCTGAGGGACGATGGTAGAGTCGTGCATCTGGGCAAGGGACGGGGCGAGGAGGAGAGGCGGCATGGAGAGAGGCAGGAAAGGAGTGGAGGCGTGAGGCCGAGGTGGCCCAGGAACCAAGGGGGCTCTGGGGCTGCGTCTAGCAGGGCCCACAGTTGTCCCACAGCCTCCTACTGTAGCGGGGCAAGACGCAAGGGCTGCAGGCGGGAGAAGCGTAGGAGGGTCTGCCGAAGGTGCAGAGGCCCCCGGAGCCCTGGGTGGCGCCGGCACCGTAGAGGCCCCCCAGCCCCAGGGAGCCCCCAAAGGCGGGCGCTCCGGAGGAGCCCACCACGGCTTGCTGGGGGAAGGACGTGAGGATGGGGCCGGGGAAGGTGACGACGACGGGGGGCGGCTGGATGAAGGCCGTCGAGTCGGGGCACTGCCGGGCGCACAGCTCGTTGCAGCTGTCAGCGATGGGCTGGGGCACGGCCACGCTGGTTGGTGCTGGGCGCAGGTCGGAGCAAGACATCTTTGTGCGAGAGTGATGAGCCTGAAAGACACGGCCCCAAGGACAGCTGTCATGCATGCGGAGAAGCCTCCCCGGCTCAGCACTGCCCTGTTCCCTTGGCTGTCCTGGAGCTGGAGGGACCAGGGCCACCCCCTTGCCGCGCTGCCCACTGTTTGCCCTTTGCCCAGCCAGTCCCCCTCAGCACCCTGCTCTCTGTAGCCCTCTCCTTGCCATCTCTCTCTGCAAACAGAGGGCAGACGAGCCCTCGCAGAGAGCCTGTGCAGGGCCCGGCTCTGCGTGGCCTGGCCAGGGGGCTCCTTCCTCCTTGCGTCGTGGCTCAGCCCAGCCTGGCCGTCCAAGGCGGCTGCCAGCACGCCCGCCGCTGGCAGAGCTCTCCTGGCCAGGGATACCCCACAGCGGCCTCAGCTACAGGAGGCAGAGACCTGCAGGCACCCACCTACCCTTTTCCTGAGCAGAGCGAGGCAGGAGCAGCGGATGCCCATGCACAGCGAGGGCAGCGCTTTTATGCCACAGCAGAGAGTGGGGGGAGGAGCTGGCCGCGCTGGAGGCACGTGTCCTGCGCTGGCCGAGCCCCTGCCTTCTCCCTGCGTGGCACGGGGCTGTTTTGCTGATGTCGTTTCCTCTCCAGCCCCAACCCGCTCTATCAGCCCCTGCAATTACCCCACTCAGACGCTTGCCAGCTGCCACCTCACGGGCCCAATTAGCCCCACCGTCTTTTCATTATCTCTGTGTGAAAGAGGGCACACGGCGTGACAAAGGCTGACTGCAAGTGCCCTGCGTGCCATAGCTCTTCTGCAAGGGCTTGGTCTCTCGGCGTGGCCCCGTGTCTGCTTTGCAGAGCCACAGGGAAGACCAGGGTCTCCCGCACGCCAGCGACCGCATGACGTGCACCGTGGAGCTATTATCTACAGAGGCGCGAGGTTACGAAACGCCAAATCAAAGGCACTCCTCTCGGGCACTGCCTGCTCAGCACGATGTATCACTCGCCAGCCCAACACAGCCGGCCTCCATCTGCCTGCAGGCCTTGGCCGTGGACCTCTGCAAGTCTGGGGGAGCAAGACCCCTTGTGCTCTTCCGCAACGTGCGTGTTGCAAGGAGCACAGACCCCGAGCCGTGCTGAAGTGGCACAGGCTCACTCCAGGCCTGCCCCAGCCCCGCGGGCCCCTTGCAAGTCTCCTGGGAAGCCCGTTGCTGGGCGATGGTGCTGGGCAGGGGCTGCCCTCGGGGTGCCGGGCAGCCGGCAGCGCCGGCTGACGCCAAAGCCCCAGCAGCCCTTGGCTGGGCTGGCCCCGCTCGCCCTGGCCACCGGCTCGATTCACAGCAGAGCCTGGCTGTGGGCACAGGGCAGAGGTTTCCCTGCAGCAGAGCACCAGTCAGGCCGCAAGGAGCTGCAGCAGCACGGCCATCTCCTGCCTTCTACATCCCCGAGCAGGGGGATGCGTGCTGTCATTTAGCCCACAGAGCACAAAGGGCTCGAAAGCCTGGCAAGCGGTATGTGCTGGTCTGGCAAGGGGATGCTGACTCAGGGAGGGGCAGGAGGCGGCCAGCCCCATAGGTGTAGGCAGGAGGGAGTGCTGCCTCTGCTGATTGGCCCAGCTGGTACTGAGCCACAGCAGCGCCGCTATAAAAGCTCTGCCACAGCCAGGCTCTCCCAAGCACTGCTCTGGCTGCCTTCTCCTCAGGGAACAGGGTAAGTCTGCGAGCGCTTGTCCTCCTGGCCCCCTGCTGCGGCCCGTCCGCCTCGGGCGCTCTCCTCTGCTGCTCACTTGCAATGTCTGCCCTCTTGCAGAGCACCGTTCGATCCCACGCAAAGATGTCTTGCTCCGACCTGCGCCCAGCACCAACCAGCGTGGCCGTCCCCCAGCCCATCGCTGACAGCTGCAACGAGCTGTGCGCCCGGCAGTGCCCCGACTCGACGGCCCTCATCCAGCCACCCCCCGTCGTCGTCACCTTCCCCGGCCCCATCCTCAGCTCCTTCCCCCAGCAAGCCGTGGTGGGCTCCTCCGGAGCGCCCGCCTTTGGGGGCTCCCTGGGGCTGGGGGGCCTCTACGGTGCCGGGGCCACCCAGGGCTCCGGGGGCCTCTGCACCTTCGGCAGACCCTCCTACGCTTCTCCTGCCTGCAGCCCTTGCGTCTTGCCCCGCTACAGCAGGAGGCTGTGGGACAACTGTGGGCCCTGCTAGACCCAGCCCCAGAGTCCCCGGCGCTGCCCCCAGCCCAAACGCTAAGGCCAACGCCAGCCACGCAGGGCTGCGCTGGCAGGCACGGGGCACTGAGGAGTGCTGAGCAGCCCCAGCCCCAGACAATGCCTGGGCAGCTGGCAGTGCCCAACAGCCTCCGCCCTTCCCTGCTCCTGCTCTCTGCTCTCCTCCCTCTCTGCCCAGCTGTCAGACCAGCTAGGACCTGGACCCCAACGGCTCTGCAGGCCTGATGGACCACGTCCTCGGGAGCTGCAATGCTGCACGAAGGGGGCATCTGGAGCAAGAAGCCATGCTCTTGAGAAGATGCCCCTGCCTCCCGCCACCCATGGCAGCCAGCCTCTCTGGGTCTCGTCCACCATCTCTCTGACGATCTCTGCTGATCCTCTGGGCAAAATAAAGTTTTCCTGCATCCCAGTCATGTCTCCCTCCGTCCTTGTCCCACGTAGCAAAGAGCCTGGGGGCAAGTGCCCTTCAGCAGATGGAGGGCCAATGCTGGTGCTGAGATGCCCAGAGAGGTGAGGGTGGGCGGTGCTGGGAGAGGGAGGTTGCAGGCAGCGGGCAGGGGAGAGAGAGCCTTTTGGTAGGACTTGCACGAGTTGGGGAAAGGGCAGAGGGAAGGGAGCGGGAAACGTGCTGGCAGGACTCCTTTGCCTGGCCTTTCCCGCCTGGGAGCAGCAGCAGCTCCTCCAGCTCTGGTGCTCCGCAGAAGCACGGCAGCATCCCCGGGTGCCCACGCAGAGGAGGCTGGACAAAGACCCCGTGGTGAAGCCCACACTTGGGCAATGGCCATCGATTGCTGGAGAGCAGGAGAAACGGAGGCTGAGGGCTGACCTCACTGCCCTCTACAGCTTCGTGAGGAGGAGAATTGGATAGGGAGATGCTGCTCTCTTCTCGCTGGGATCCAGCATGAGGACACAGGGGAACTGTTCAAAGCTGCAGTAGGGAAGGTTTAGACTGGACATGAGGAAACATTTCTTGGCTGAGCGGGTGCTCAAAAGCTGCAACTGGCTTTGCAGAGAGGTGGTCAATGCCCCAGGCCTCTCGATGTTTAAGAGGCTTTTAGAAAATGCTGTTGATGATTTGCTTTACAGTTTGGTCATCCCTCGAGAAGTCAGGCTGTTGGACTAGATGATCTTTCTAGGTCCCTTCCAAGGGAAAGATCCTGTTCTACTCTCACGTCTCCTCTGGAGAGAGCTGGGACCTTGGCTCCCGGTGAAGAGGAGGCTCAGAGTGTTTCTCACCAAGCTGCACACGTGCCTGAAGGGAAGGCATCGAGAAGATGGAGCCAGGCTCTTTTCTGAGGTGTCCAGTTCCAGGACAAGAGGCAATGGGCACCAGCTGAAAGGCAGGAGGCTCTGCCTCAACGTGCCAGGCCACTTTTTCCGTGTGAGTGAGACCGAGCAGTTGCACAGGTTTCCCCAGGAGGTTGTGGACTTCCCGTCCACAGAGACACGCGAAAGCTCACTGGACACGGCGCTGGGCAGCCGGCCCTGGGTGCGGCTGCTGGAGGCAGCAGTGTGGCAACATGCCCTGCGAAGCTCCTGCCACACGAATCAGGCTGTGATTCCTGGGACTGAACGTCTGTAGCCGAGAAGGGAGGAGCAGCCAGTGAGTTGGTCTGTGCTGGGTGTGAGGAGGGGAAGGAGAAGAGGAAGAAAACTAGAGGAAAAGGGACGGGAGCAGGAAGGGGAGGGAGAAGAGGCAGGAGAAGCCTCCCGTTTGCTTTCTCTCCAGGGCCTGGAGCAGAGCCACGGAGGAACAAAGTGGCTGGATCCCATGCAAGCATTTTCCCGGGGGGCTGCCAGCCCCTGGGGCAGCCAGGCTCATGCGCGCTGACACTGGAGGTCTGCAAATGCCGCGTGTCCCGCAGACAGGGGAGCAGCCTGCATTCAGGGGGCACTCTTGGAGCTCAACTGCGGGACCGTGTGTGGCCAGAGCTGCAGGGGTTGTGGGGTGTCTCAAAATGAACTCAGCCTGGTACTGTTGTGGCTGAGAGACTGCCCTGGTCTGGCTGGCGGGGCTCACGTGCACGGCAAGGGGAGCCCTGCAGCCCACACCGGGCTCTGAAAGAAAAGGAGGAGAGGCAGGTGTTGGATGCAAGCTTGTTTTATTGCAGTGCAGGAAAGGAACCACTGGAGAAAGACACTGAAGGTAGAGGCAGGCAGGTTGTCCCTGGAGGCTTCAAGAGAGCTGTTCCTTCAGGCTTCCTATCCCAGGCGGCAGCCATTGCAGAGAGTAACGAGTGCCCTGAGGGACGATGGTAGAGTCGCGCATCTGGGCAAGGGACGGGGCGAGGAGGAGAGAGGCAGGAAAGGAGTGGAGGCGTGAGGCCGAGGTGGCCCAGGAGCCAAGGGGGCTCTGGGGCTGCGTCTAGCAGGGCCCACAGTTGTCCCACAGCCTCCTGCTGTAGCGGGGCAAGACGCAAGGGCTGCAGGCGGGAGAAGCGTAGGAGGGTCTGCCGAAGGTGCAGAGGCCCCCGGAGCCCTGGGTGGCGCCGGCACCGTAGAGGCCCCCCAGCCCCAGGGAGCCCCCAAAGGCGGGCGCTCCGGAGGAGCCCACCACGGCTTGCTGGGGGAAGGACGTGAGGATGGGGCCGGGGAAGGTGACGACGACGGGGGGCGGCTGGATGAGGGCCGTCGAGTCGGGGCACTGCCGGGCGCACAGCTCGTTGCAGCTGTCAGCGATGGGCTGGGGCACGGCCACGCTGGTTGGTGCTGGGCGCAGGTCGGAGCAAGACATCTTTGTGCGAGAGTGATGAGCCTGAAAGACACGGCCCCAAGGACAGCTGTCATGCATGCGGAGAAGCCTCCCCGGCTCAGCACTGCCCTGTTCCCTTGGCTGTCCTGGAGCTGGAGGGACCAGGGCCACCCCCTTGCCGCGCTGCCCACTGTTTGCCCTTTGCCCAGCCAGCCCCCCTCAGCACCCTGCTCTCTGTAGCCCTCTCCTTGCCATCTCTCTCTGCAAACAGAGGGCAGACGAGCCCTCGCAGAGAGCCTGTGCAGGGCCCGGCTCTGCGTGGCCTGGCCAGGGGGCTCCTTCCTCCTCGCGTCGTGGCTCAGCCCAGCCTGGCCGTCCAAGGCGGCTGCCAGCACGCCCGCCGCTGGCAGAGCTCTCCTGGCCAGGGATACCCCACAGCGGCCTCAGCTACAGGAGGCAGAGACCTGCAGGCACCCACCTACCCTTTTCCTGAGCAGAGCGAGGCAGGAGCAGCGGATGCCCATGCACAGCGAGGGCAGCGCTTTTATGCCACAGCAGAGAGTGGGGGGAGGAGCTGGCCGCGCTGGAGGCACGTGTCCTGTGCTGGCCGAGCCCCTGCCTTCTCCCTGCGTGGCACAGGGCTGTTTTGCTGATGTCGTTTCCTCTCCAGCCCCAACCCGCTCTATCAGCCCCTGCAATTACCCCACTCAGACGCTTGCCAGCTGCCACCTCACGGGCCCAATTAGCCCCACCGTCTTTTCATTATCTCTGTGTGAAAGAGGGCACACGGCGTGACAAAGGCTGACTGCAAGCGCCCTGCGTGCCATAGCTCTTCTGCAAGGGCTTGGTCTCTCGGCGTGGCCCCGTGTCTGCTTCGCAGAGCCACAGGGAAGACCAGGGTCTCCCGCACGCCAGCGACCGCATGACGTGCACCGTGGAGCTATTATCTACAGAGGCGCGAGGTTACGAAACGCCAAATCAAAGGCACTCCTCTCGGGCACTGCCTGCTCAGCACGATGTATCACTCGCCAGCCCAACACAGCCGGCCTCCATCTGCCTGCAGGCCTTGGCCGTGGACCTCTGCAAGTCTGGGGGAGCAAGACCCCTTGTGCTCCTCCGCAACGTGCGTGTTGCAAGGAGCACAGACCCCGAGCCGTGCTGAAGTGGCACAGGCTCACTCCAGGCCTGCCCCAGCCCCGCGAGCCCCTTGCAAGTCTCCTGGGAAGCCCGTTGCTGGGCGATGGTGCTGGGCAGGGGCTGCCCTCGGGGTGCCGGGCAGCCGGCAGCACCGGCTGACGCCAAAGCCCCAGCAGCCCTTGGCTGGGCTGGCCCCGCTCGCCCTGGCCACCGGCTCGATTCACAGCACAGCCTGGCTGTGGGCACAGGGCAGAGGTTTCCCTGCAGCAGAGCACCAGTCAGGCTGCAAGGAGCTGCAGCAGCACGGCCATCTCCTGCCTTCTACATCCCCGAGCAGGGGGATGCGTGCTGTCATTTAGCCCACAGAGCACAAAGGGCTCGAAAGCCTGGCAAGCGGTATGTGCTGGTCTGGCAAGGGGATGCTGACTCAGGGAGGGGCAGGAGGCGGCCAGCCCCATAGGTGTAGGCAGGAGGGAGTGCTGCCTCTGCTGATTGGCCCAGCTGGTACTGAGCCACAGCAGGGCCGCTATAAAAGCTCTGCCACAGCCAGGCTCTCCCAAGCACTGCTCTGGCTGCCTTCTCCTCAGGGAACAGGGTAAGTCTGCGAGCGCTTGTCCTCCTGGCCCCCTGCTGCGGCCCGTCCGCCTCGGGTGCTCCCCTCTGCTGCTCACTTGCAATCTCTGCCCTCTTGCAGAGCACCGTTCGATCCCACGCAAAGATGTCTTGCTCCGACCTGCGCCCAGCACCAACCAGCGTGGCCGTCCCCCAGCCCATCGCTGACAGCTGCAACGAGCTGTGCGCCCGGCAGTGCCCCGACTCGACGGCCCTCATCCAGCCACCCCCCGTCGTCGTCACCTTCCCCGGCCCCATCCTCAGCTCCTTCCCCCAGCAAGCCGTGGTGGGCTCCTCCGGAGCGCCCGCCTTTGGGGGCTCCCTGGGGCTGGGGGGCCTCTACGGTGCTGGCGCCACCCAGGGCTCCGGGGGCCTCTGCACCTTCGGCAGACCCTCCTACGCTTCTCCCGCCTGCAGCCCTTGCGTCTTGCCCCGCTACAGCAGGAGGCTGTGGGACAACTGTGGGCCCTGCTAGACCCAGCCCCAGAGTCCCCGGCGCTGCCCCCAGCCCAAACGCCAAGGCCAACGCCAGCCACGCAGGGCTGCGCTGGCAGGCACGGGGCACTGAGGAGTGCTGAGCAGCCCCAGCCCCAGACAATGCCTGGGCAGCTGGCAGTGCCCAACAGCCTCCACCCTTCCCTGCTCCTGCTCTCTGCTCTCCTCCCTCTCTGCCCAGCTGTCAGACCAGCTAGGACCTGTACCCCAACGGCTCTGCAGGCCTGATGGACCACGTCCTCGGGAGCTGCAATGCTGCACGAAGGGGGCATCTGGAGCAAGAAGCCATGCTCTTGAGAAGATGCCCCTGCCTCCCGCCACCCATGGCAGCCAGCCTCTCTGGGTCTCGTCCACCATCTCTCTGACGATCTCTGCTGATCCTCTGGGCAAAATAAAGTTTTCCTGCATCCCAGTCATGTTTCCCTCCGTCCTTGTCCCACGTAGCAAAGAGCCTGGGGGCAAGTGCCCTTCAGCAGATGGAGGGCCAATGCTGGTGCTGAGATGCCCAGAGAGGTGAGGGTGGGCGGTGCTGGGAGAGGGAGGTTGCAGGCAGCGGGCAGGGGAGAGAGAGCCTTTTGGTAGGACTTGCACGAGTTGGGGAAAGGGCAGAGGGAAGGGAGCGGGAAACGTGCTGGCAGGACTCCTTTGCCTGGCCTTTCCCGCCTGGGAGCAGCAGCAGCTCCTCCAGCTCTGGTGCTCCGCAGAAGCACGGCAGCATCCCCGGGTGCCCACGCAGAGGAGGCTGGACAAAGACCCCGTGGTGAAGCCCACACTTGGGCAATGGCCATCGATTGCTGGAGAGCAGGAGAAACGGAGGCTGAGGGCTGACCTCACTGCCCTCTACAGCTTCGTGAGGAGGAGAATTGGATAGGGAGATGCTGCTCTCTTCTTGCTGGGATCCAGCAATAGGACACAGGGGAACTGTTCAAAGCTGCAGTAGGGAAGGTTTAGACTGGACATGAGGAAACATTTCTTGGCTGAGCGGGTGCTCAAAAGCTGCAACTGGCTTTGCAGAGAGGTGGTCAATGCCCCAGGCCTCTCGATGTTTAAGAGGCTTTTAGAAAATGCTGTTGATGATTTGCTTTACAGTTTGGTCATCCCTCGAGAAGTCAGGCTGTTGGACTAGATGATCTTTCTAGGTCCCTTCCAAGGGAAAGATCCTGTTCTACTCTCACGTCTCCTCTGGAGAGAGCTGGGACCTTGGCTCCCGGTGAAGAGGAGGCTCAGAGTGTTTCTCACCAAGCTGCACACGTGCCTGAAGGGAAGGCATCGAGAAGATGGAGCCAGGCTCTTTTCTGAGGTGTCCAGTTCCAGGACAAGAGGCAATGGGCACCAGCTGAAAGGCAGGAGGCTCTGCCTCAACGTGCCAGGCCACTTTTTCCGTGTGAGTGAGACCGAGCAGTTGCACAGGTTTCCCCAGGAGGTTGTGGACTTCCCGTCCACAGAGACACGCGAAAGCTCACTGGACACGGCGCTGGGCAGCCGGCCCTGGGTGCGGCTGCTGGAGGCAGCAGTGTGGCAACATGCCCTGCGAAGCTCCTGCCACACGAATCAGGCTGTGATTCCTGGGACTGAACGTCTGTAGCCGAGAAGGGAGGAGCAGCCAGTGTGTTGGTCTGTGCTGGGTGTGAGGAGGGGAAGGAGAAGAGGAAGAAAACTAGAGGAAAAGGGACGGGAGCAGGAAGGGGAGGGAGAAGAGGCAGGAGAAGCCTCCCGTTTGCTTTCTCTCCAGGGCCTGGAGCAGAGCCACGGAGGAACAAAGTGGCTGGATCCCATGCAAGCATTTTCCCGGGGGGCTGCCAGCCCCTGGGGCAGCCAGGCTCATGCGCGCTGACACTGGAGGTCTGCAAATGCCGCGTGTCCCGCAGACAGGGGAGCAGCCTGCATTCAGGGGGCACTCTTGGAGCTCAACTGCGGGACCGTGTGTGGCCAGAGCTGCAGGGGTTGTGGGGTGTCTCAAAATGAACTCAGCCTGGTACTGTTGTGGCTGAGAGACTGCCCTGGTCTGGCTGGCGGGGCTCACATGCACGGCAAGGGGAGCCCTGCAGCCCACACCGGGCTCTGAAAGAAAAGGAGGAGAGGCAGGTGTTGGATGCAAGCTTGTTTTATTGCAGTGCAGGAAAGGAACCACTGGAGAAAGACACTGAAGGTAGAGGCAGGCAGGTTGTCCCTGGAGGCTTCAAGAGAGCTGTTCCTTCAGGCTTCCTATCCCAGGCGGCAGCCATTGCAGAGAGTAACGAGTGCCCTGAGGGACGATGGTAGAGTCGCGCATCTGGGCAAGGGACGAGGCGAGGAGGAGAGAGGCAGGAAAGGAGTGGAGGCGTGAGGCCGAGGTGGCCCAGGAGCCAAGGGGGCTCTGGGGCTGGGTCTAGCAGGGCCCACAGTTGTCCCACAGCCTCCTGCTGTAGCGGGGCAAGACGCAAGGGCTGCAGGCGGGAGAAGCGTAGGAGGGTCTGCCAAAGGTGCAGAGGCCCCCGGAGCCCTGGGTGGCGCCGGCACCGTAGAGGCCCCCCAGCCCCAGGGAGCCCCCAAAGGCGGGCGCTCCGGAGGAGCCCACCACGGCTTGCTGGGGGAAGGACGTGAGGATGGGGCCGGGGAAGGTGACGACGACGGGGGGCGGCTGGATGAAGGCCGTCGAGTCGGGGCACTGCCGGGCGCACAGCTCGTTGCAGCTGTCAGCGATGGGCTGGGGCACGGCCACGCTGGTTGGTGCTGGGCGCAGGTCGGAGCAAGACATCTTTGTGCGAGAGTGATGAGCCTGAAAGACACGGCCCCAAGGACAGCTGTCATGCATGCGGAGAAGCCTCCCCGGCTCAGCACTGCCCTGTTCCCTTGGCTGTCCTGGAGCTGGAGGGACCAGGGCCACCCCCTTGCCGCGCTGCCCACTGTTTGCCCTTTGCCCAGCCAGCCCCCCTCAGCACCCTGCTCTCTGTAGCCCTCTCCTTGCCATCTCTCTCTGCAAACAGAGGGCAGACGAGCCCTCGCAGAGAGCCTGTGCAGGGCCCGGCTCTGCGTGGCCTGGCCACGGGGCTCCTTCCTCCTCGCGTCGTGGCTCAGCCCAGCCTGGCCGTCCAAGGCGGCTGCCAGCACGCCCGCCGCTGGCAGAGCTCTCCTGGCCAGGGATACCCCACAGCAGCCTCAGCTACAGCAGGCAGAGACCTGCAGGCACCCACCTACCCTTTTCCTGAGCAGAGCGAGGCAGGAGCAGCGGATGCCCATGCACAGCGAGGGCAGCGCTTTTATGCCACAGCAGAGAGTGGGGGGAGGAGCTGGCCGCGCTGGAGGCACGTGTCCTGCGCTGGCTGAGCCCCTGCCTTCTCCCTGCGTGGCACGGGGCTGTTTTGCTGATGTCGTTTCCTCTCCAGCCCCAACCCGCTCTATCAGCCCCTGCAATTACCCCACTCAGACGCTTGCCAGCTGCCACCTCACGGGCCCAATTAGCCCCACCGTCTTTTCATTATCTCTGTGTGAAAGAGGGCACACGGCGTGACAAAGGCTGACTGCAAGTGCCCTGCGTGCCATAGCTCTTCTGCAAGGGCTTGGTCTCTCGGCGTGGCCCCGTGTCTGCTTCGCAGAGCCACAGGGAAGACCAGGGTCTCCCGCACGCCAGCGACCGCATGACGTGCACCGTGGAGCTATTATCTACAGAGGCGCGAGGTTACGAAACGCCAAATCAAAGGCACTCCTCTCGGGCACTGCCTGCTCAGCACGATGTATCACTCGCCAGCCCAACACAGCCGGCCTCCATCTGCCTGCAGGCCTTGGCCGTGGACCTCTGCAAGTCTGGGGGAGCAAGACCCCTTGTGCTCTTCCGCAACGTGCGTGTTGCAAGGAGCACAGACCCCGAGCCGTGCTGAAGTGGCACAGGCTCACTCCAGGCCTGCCCCAGCCCCGCGGGCCCCTTGCAAGTCTCCTGGGAAGCCCGTTGCTGGGCGATGGTGCTGGGCAGGGGCTGCCCTCGGGGTGCCGGGCAGCCGGCAGCGCCGGCTGACGCCAAAGCCCCAGCAGCCCTTGGCTGGGCTGGCCCCGCTCGCCCTGGCCACCGGCTCGATTCACAGCAGAGCCTGGCTGTGGGCACAGGGCAGAGGTTTCCCTGCAGCAGAGCACCAGTCAGGCCACAAGGAGCTGCAGCAGCACGGCCATCTCCTGCCTTCTACATCCCCGAGCAGGGGGATGCGTGCTGTCATTTAGCCCACAGAGCACAAAGGGCTCGAAAGCCTGGCAAGCGGTATGTGCTGGTCTGGCAAGGGGATGCTGACTCAGGGAGGGGCAGGAGGCGGCCAGCCCCATAGGTGTAGGCAGGAGGGAGTGCTGCCTCTGCTGATTGGCCCAGCTGGTACTGAGCCACAGCAGGGCCGCTATAAAAGCTCTGCCACGGCCAGGCTCTCCCAAGCACTGCTCTGGCTGCCTTCTCCTCAGGGAACAGGGTAAGTCTGCGAGCGCTTGTCCTCCTGGCCCCCTGCTGCGGCCCGTCCGCCTCGGGCGCTCCCCTCTGCTGCTCACTTGCAATCTCTGCCCTCTTGCAGAGCACCGTTTGATCCCACGCAAAGATGGCTTGCTCCGACCTGCGCCCAGCACCAACCAGCGTGGCCGTCCCCCAGCCCATCGCTGACAGCTGCAACGAGCTGTGCGCCCGGCAGTGCCCCGACTCGACGGCCCTCATCCAGCCACCCCCCGTCGTCGTCACCTTCCCCGGCCCCATCCTCAGCTCCTTCCCCCAGCAAGCCGTGGTGGGCTCCTCCGGAGCCCCCGCCTTTGGGGGCTCCCTGGGGCTGGGGGGCCTCTACGGTGCTGGCGCCACCCAGGGCTCCGGGGGCCTCTGCACCTTCGGCAGACCCTCCTACGCTTCTCCCGCCTGCAGCCCTTGCGTCTTGCCCCGCTACAGCAGGAGGCTGTGGGACAACTGTGGGCCCTGCTAGACCCAGCCCCAGAGTCCCCGGCGCTGCCCCCAGCCCAAACGCCAAGGCCAACGCCAGCCACGCAGGGCTGCGCTGGCAGGCACGGGGCACTGAGGAGTGCTGAGCAGCCCCAGCCCCAGACAATGCCTGGGCAGCTGGCAGTGCCCAACAGCCTCCGCCCTTCCCTGCTCCTGCTCTCTGCTCTCCTCCCTCTCTGCCCAGCTGTCAGACCAGCTAGGACCTGGACCCCAACGGCTCTGCAGGCCTGATGGACCACGTCCTCGGGAGCTGCAATGCTGCACGAAGGGGGCATCTGGAGCAAGAAGCCATGCTCTTGAGAAGATGCCCCTGCCTCCCGCCACCCATGGCAGCCAGCCTCTCTGGGTCTCGTCCACCATCTCTCTGACGATCTCTGCTGATCCTCTGGGCAAAATAAAGTTTTCCTGCATCCCAGTCATGTCTCCCTCCGTCCTTGTCCCACGTAGCAAAGAGCCTGGGGGCAAGTGCCCTTCAGCAGATGGAGGGCCAATGCTGGTGCTGAGATGCCCAGAGAGGTGAGGGTGGGCGGAGCTGGGAGAGGGAGGTTGCAGGCAGCGGGCAGGGGAGAGAGAGCCTTTTGGTAGGACTTGCACGAGTTGGGGAAAGGGCAGAGGGAAGGGAGCGGGAAACGTGCTGGCAGGACTCCTTTGCCTGGCCTTTCCCGCCTGGGAACAGCAGCAGCTCCTCCAGCTCTGGTGCTCCGCAGAAGCACGGCAGCATCCCCGGGTGCCCACGCAGAGGAGGCTGGACAAAGACCCCGTGGTGAAGCCCACACTTGGGCAATGGCCATCGATTGCTGGAGAGCGGGAGAAACGGAGGCTGAGGGCTGACCTCACTGCCCTCTACAGCTTCGTGAGGAGGAGAATTGGATAGGGAGATGCTGCTCTCTTCTCGCTGGGATCCAGCATGAGGACACAGGGGAACTGTTCAAAGCTGCAGTAGGGAAGGTTTAGACTGGACATGAGGAAACATTTCTTGGCTGAGCGGGTGCTCAAAAGCTGCAACTGGCTTTGCAGAGAGGTGGTCAATGCCCCAGGCCTCTCGATGTTTAAGAGGCTTTTAGAAAATGCTGTTGATGATTTGCTTTACAGTTTGGTCATCCCTCGAGAAGTCAGGCTGTTGGACTAGATGATCTTTCTAGGTCCCTTCCAAGGGAAAGATCCTGTTCTACTCTCACGTCTCCTCTGGAGAGAGCTGGGACCTTGGCTCCCGGTGAAGAGGAGGCTCAGAGTGTTTCTCACCAAGCTGCACACGTGCCTGAAGGGAAGGCATCGAGAAGATGGAGCCAGGCTCTTTTCTGAGGTGTCCAGTTCCAGGACAAGAGGCAATGGGCACCAGGTGAAAGGCAGGAGGCTCTGCCTCAACGTGCCAGGCCACTTTTTCCGTGTGAGTGAGACCGAGCAGTTGCACAGGTTTCCCCAGGAGGTTGTGGACTTCCCGTCCACAGAGACACGCGAAAGCTCACTGGACACGGCGCTGGGCAGCCAGCCCTGGGTGCGGCTGCTGGAGGCAGCAGTGTGGCAACATGCCCTGCGAAGCTCCTGCCACACGAATCAGGCTGTGATTCCTGGGACTGAACGTCTGTAGCCGAGAAGGGAGGAGCAGCCAGTGAGTTGGTCTATGCTGGGTGTGAGGAGGGGAAGGAGAAGAGGAAGAAAACTAGAGGAAAAGGGACGGGAGCAGGAAGGGGAGGGAGAAGAGGCAGGAGAAGCCTCCCGTTTGCTTTCTCTCCAGGGCCTGGAGCAGAGCCACGGAGGAACAAAGTGGCTGGATCCCATGCAAGCATTTTCCCGGGGGGCTGCCAGCCCCTGGGGCAGCCAGGCTCATGCGCGCTGACACTGGAGGTCTGCAAATGCCGCGTGTCCCGCAGACAGGGGAGCAGCCTGCATTCAGGGGGCACTCTTGGAGCTCAACTGCGGGACCGTGTGTGGCCAGAGCTGCAGGGGTTGTGGGGTGTCTCAAAATGAACTCAGCCTGGTACTGTTGTGGCTGAGAGACTGCCCTGGTCTGGCTGGCGGGGCTCACGTGCACGGCAAGGGGAGCCCTGCAGCCCACACCGGGCTCTGAAAGAAAAGGAGGAGAGGCAGGTGTTGGATGCAAGCTTGTTTTATTGCAGTGCAGGAAAGGAACCACTGGAGAAAGACACTGAAGGTAGAGGCAGGCAGGTTGTCCCTGGAGGCTTCAAGAGAGCTGTTCCTTCAGGCTTCCTATCCCAGGCGGCAGCCATTGCAGAGAGTAACGAGTGCCCTGAGGGACGATGGTAGAGTCGCGCATCTGGGCAAGGGACGGGGCGAGGAGGAGAGAGGCAGGAAAGGAGTGGAGGCGTGAGGCCGAGGTGGCCCAGGAGCCAAGGGGGCTCTGGGGCTGCGTCTAGCAGGGCCCACAGTTGTCCCACAGCTTCCTGCTGTAGCGGGGCAAGACGCAAGGGCTGCAGGCGGGAGAAGCGTAGGAGGGTCTGCCGAAGGTGCAGAGGCCCCCGGAGCCCTGGGTGGCGCCGGCACCGTAGAGGCCCCCCAGCCCCAGGGAGCCCCCAAAGGCGGGCGCTCCGGAGGAGCCCACCACGGCTTGCTGGGGGAAGGACGTGAGGATGGGGCCGGGGAAGGTGACGACGACGGGGGGCGGCTGGATGAGGGCCGTCGAGTCGGGGCACTGCCGGGCGCACAGCTCGTTGCAGCTGTCAGCGATGGGCTGGGGCACGGCCACGCTGGTTGGTGCTGGTCGCAGGTCGGAGCAAGACATCTTTGTGCGAGAGTGATGAGCCTGAAAGACACGGCCCCAAGGACAGCTGTCATGCATGCGGAGAAGCCTCCCCGGCTCAGCACTGCCCTGTTCCCTTGGCTGTCCTGGAGCTGGAGGGACCAGGGCCACCCCCTTGCCGCGCTGCCCACTGTTTGCCCTTTGCCCAGCCAGCCCCCCTCAGCACCCTGCTCTCTGTAGCCCTCTCCTTGCCATCTCTCTCTGCAAACAGAGGGCAGACGAGCCCTCGCAGAGAGCCTGTGCAGGGCCCGGCTCTGCGTGGCCTGGCCACGGGGCTCCTTCCTCCTCGCGTCGTGGCTCAGCCCAGCCTGGCCGTCCAAGGCGGCTGCCAGCACGCCCGCCGCTGGCAGAGCTCTCCTGGCCAGGGATACCCCACAGCGGCCTCAGCTACAGGAGGCAGAGACCTGCAGGCACCCACCTACCCTTTTCCTGAGCAGAGCGAGGCAGGAGCAGCGGATGCCCATGCTCAGCGAGGGCAGCGCTTTTATGCCACAGCAGAGAGTGGGGGGAGGAGCTGGCCGCGCTGGAGGCACGTGTCCTGCGCTGGCCGATCCCCTGCCTTCTCCCTGTGTGGCACGGGGCTGTTTTGCTGATGTCGTTTCCTCTCCAGCCCCAACCCGCTCTATCAGCCCCTGCAATTACCCCACTCAGACGCTTGCCAGCTGCCACCTCACGGGCCCAATTAGCCCCACCGTCTTTTCATTATCTCTGTGTGAAAGAGGGCACACGGCGTGACAAAGGCTGACTGCAAGCGCCCTGCGTGCCATAGCTCTTCTGCAAGGGCTTGGTCTCTCGGCGTGGCCCCGTGTCTGCTTCGCAGAGCCACAGGGAAGACCAGGGTCTCCCGCACGCCAGCGACCGCATGACGTGCACCGTGGAGCTATTATCTACAGAGGCGCGAGGTTACGAAATGCCAAATCAAAGGCACTCCTCTCGGGCACTGCCTGCTCAGCACGATGTATCACTCGCCAGCCCAACACAGCCGGCCTCCATCTGCCTGCAGGCCTTGGCCGTGGACCTCTGCAAGTCTGGGGGAGCAAGACCCCTTGTGCTCTTCCGCAACGCGCGTGTTGCAAGGAGCACAGACCCCGAGCCGTGCTGAAGTGGCACAGGCTCACTCCAGGCCTGCCCCAGCCCCGCGGGCCCCTTGCAAGTCTCCTGGGAAGCCCGTTGCTGGGCGATGGTGCTGGGCAGGGGCTGCCCTCGGGGTGCCGGGCAGCCGGCAGCGCCGGCTGACGCCAAAGCCCCAGCAGCCCTTGGCTGGGCTGGCCCCGCTCGCCCTGGCCACCGGCTCGATTCACAGCAGAGCCTGGCTGTGGGCACAGGGCAGAGGTTTCCCTGCAGCAGAGCACCAGTCTGGCCGCAAGGAGCTGCAGCAGCACGGCCATCTCCTGCCTTCTACATCCCCGAGCAGGGGGATGCGTGCTGTCATTTAGCCCACAGAGCACAAAGGGCTCGAAAGCCTGGCAAGCGGTATGTGCTGGTCTGGCAAGGGGATGCTGACTCAGGGAGGGGCAGGAGGCGGCCAGCCCCATAGGTGTAGGCAGGAGGGAGTGCTGCCTCTGCTGATTGGCCCAGCTGGTACTGAGCCACAGCAGGGCCGCTATAAAAGCTCTGCCACGGCCAGGCTCTCCCAAGCACTGCTCTGGCTGCCTTCTCTTCAGGGAACAGGGTAAGTCTGCGAGCGCTTGTTCTCCTGGCCCCCTGCTGCGGCCCGTCCGCCTCGGGCGCTCCCTTCTGCTACTCACTTGCAATCTCTGCCCTCTTGCAGAGCACCGTTCGATCCCACGCAAAGATGGCTTGCTCCGACCTGCGCCCAGCACCAACCAGCGTGGCCGTGCCCCAGCCCATCGCTGACAGCTGCAACGAGCTGTGCGCCCGGCAGTGCCCCGACTCGACGGCCCTCATCCAGCCACCCCCGTCGTCGTCACCTTCCCCGGCCCCATCCTCAGCTCCTTCCCCCAGCAAGCCGTGGTGGGCTCCTCCGGAGCGCCCGCCTTTGGGGGCTCCCTGGGGCTGGGGGGCCTCTACGGTGCCGGCGCCACCCAGGGCTCCGGGGGCCTCTGCACCTTCGGCAGACCCTCCTACGCTTCTCCCGCCTGCAGCCCTTGCGTCTTGCCCCGCTACAGCAGGAGGCTGTGGGACAACTGTGGGCCCTGCTAGACCCAGCCCCAGAGTCCCCGGCGCTGCCCCCAGCCCAAACGCCAAGGCCAACGCCAGCCACGCAGGGCTGCGCTGGCAGGCACGGGGCACTGAGGAGTGCTGAGCAGCCCCAGCCCCAGACAATGCCTGGGCAGCTGGCAGTGCCCAACAGCCTCCGCCCTTCCCTGCTCCTGCTCTCTGCTCTCCTCCCTCTCTGCCCAGCTGTCAGACCAGCTAGGACCTGGACCCCCACGGCTCTGCAGGCCTGATGGACCACGTCCTCGGGAGCTGCAATGCTGCACGAAGGGGGCATCTGGAGCAAGAAGCCATGCTCTTGAGAAGATGCCCCTGCCTCCCGCCACCCATGGCAGCCAGCCTCTCTGGGTCTCGTCCACCATCTCTCTGACGATCTCTGCTGATCCTCTGGGCAAAATAAAGTTTTCCTGCATCCCAGTCATGTTTCCCTCCGTCCTTGTCCCACGTAGCAAAGAGCCTGGGGGCAAGTGCCCTTCAGCAGATGGAGGGCCAATGCTGGTGCTGAGATGCCCAGAGAGGTGAGGGTGGGCGGAGCTGGGAGAGGGAGGTTGCAGGCAGCGGGCAGGGGAGAGAGAGCCTTTTGGTAGGACTTGCACGAGTTGGGGAAAGGGCAGAGGGAAGGGAGCGGGAAACGTGCTGGCAGGACTCCTTTGCCTGGCCTTTCCCGCCTGGGAACAGCAGCAGCTCCTCCAGCTCTGGTGCTCCGCAGAAGCACGGCAGCATCCCCGGGTGCCCACGCAGAGGAGGCTGGACAAAGACCCCGTGGTGAAGCCCACACTTGGGCAATGGCCATCGATTGCTGGAGAGCGGGAGAAACGGAGGCTGAGGGCTGACCTCACTGCCCTCTACAGCTTCGTGAGGAGGAGAATTGGATAGGGAGATGCTGCTCTCTTCTCGCTGGGATCCAGCATGAGGACACAGGGGAACTGTTCAAAGCTGCAGTAGGGAAGGTTTAGACTGGACATGAGGAAACATTTCTTGGCTGAGCGGGTGCTCAAAAGCTGCAACTGGCTTTGCAGAGAGGTGGTCAATGCCCCAGGCCTCTCGATGTTTAAGAGGCTTTTAGAAAATGCTGTTGATGATTTGCTTTACAGTTTGGTCATCCCTCGAGAAGTCAGGCTGTTGGACTAGATGATCTTTCTAGGTCCCTTCCAAGGGAAAGATCCTGTTCTACTCTCACGTCTCCTCTGGAGAGAGCTGGGACCTTGGCTCCCGGTGAAGAGGAGGCTCAGAGTGTTTCTCACCAAGCTGCACACGTGCCTGAAGGGAAGGCATCGAGAAGATGGAGCCAGGCTCTTTTCTGAGGTGTCCAGTTCCAGGACAAGAGGCAATGGGCACCAGGTGAAAGGCAGGAGGCTCTGCCTCAACGTGCCAGGCCACTTTTTCCGTGTGAGTGAGACCGAGCAGTTGCACAGGTTTCCCCAGGAGGTTGTGGACTTCCCGTCCACAGAGACACGCGAAAGCTCACTGGACACGGCGCTGGGCAGCCAGCCCTGGGTGCGGCTGCTGGAGGCAGCAGTGTGGCAACATGCCCTGCGAAGCTCCTGCCACACGAATCAGGCTGTGATTCCTGGGACTGAACGTCTGTAGCCGAGAAGGGAGGAGCAGCCAGTGAGTTGGTCTATGCTGGGTGTGAGGAGGGGAAGGAGAAGAGGAAGAAAACTAGAGGAAAAGGGACGGGAGCAGGAAGGGGAGAGGGAGAAGAGGCAGGAGAAGCCTCCCGTTTGCTTTCTCTCCAGGGCCTGGAGCAGAGCCACGGAGGAACAAAGTGGCTGGATCCCATGCAAGCATTTTCCCGGGGGGCTGCCAGCCCCTGGGGCAGCCAGGCTCATGCGCGCTGACACTGGAGGTCTGCAAATGCCGCGTGTCCCGCAGACAGGGGAGCAGCCTGCATTCAGGGGGCACTCTTGGAGCTCAACTGCGGGACCGTGTGTGGCCAGAGCTGCAGGGGTTGTGGGGTGTCTCAAAATGAACTCAGCCTGGTACTGTTGTGGCTGAGAGACTGCCCTGGTCTGGCTGGCGGGGCTCACGTGCACGGCAAGGGGAGCCCTGCAGCCCACACCGGGCTCTGAAAGAAAAGGAGGAGAGGCAGGTGTTGGATGCAAGCTTGTTTTATTGCAGTGCAGGAAAGGAACCACTGGAGAAAGACACTGAAGGTAGAGGCAGGCAGGTTGTCCCTGGAGGCTTCAAGAGAGCTGTTCCTTCAGGCTTCCTATCCCAGGCGGCAGCCATTGCAGAGAGTAACGAGTGCCCTGAGGGACGATGGTAGAGTCGCGCATCTGGGCAAGGGACGGGGCGAGGAGGAGAGAGGCAGGAAAGGAGTGGAGGCGTGAGGCCGAGGTGGCCCAGGAGCCAAGGGGGCTCTGGGGCTGCGTCTAGCAGGGCCCACAGTTGTCCCACAGCTTCCTGCTGTAGCGGGGCAAGACGCAAGGGCTGCAGGCGGGAGAAGCGTAGGAGGGTCTGCCGAAGGTGCAGAGGCCCCCGGAGCCCTGGGTGGCGCCGGCACCGTAGAGG